>NC_068981.1:193719304-193723140 GCF_001194135.2 Octopus bimaculoides
TTCCTTATTTAATCTAATCTGTGTTGGTGTTTTAATGGCACATTGGTAAAAAGGAAAGATTATAAATTGTGGTAGCATTTGTTTTGCGCATTTCTCAATATGATCACTAAAAGGTATCATTCGGTATTCTGGGTGTGCAATCTGCTGGCGGTGCAGAGTGCATCTACGTCTGAGCGATAATCCTGTGGATTATCCTGTGGATAATACTTTAACCATGTAACACAAGCCTTCTGTAGTTTTTTCACTCTTATTATCTTTTATATATATATATATATATATATATATATATCCTCCTGGGGCTAAAAGCAACAGTAACATCCACCCCTAGGGGTCAGCCACACTTAAGTGGCAATATACTACACTTTATATATATATATATATACATAAATAAATAAATACAAAGGTACAAAATTGACAGACTCTGAAGGAATTCAAAATCATAAAATAATCCAAGTGTAAGGAAATCCATGTTTTGTTTTGCTCTCCATCACTGTGTGACAAGTGGTGTTGGTTTGATTATGTCCCCATAACTTAGTGGTTTGGCAAAAGAGAATGATAGAATAAGTACCTGGCCAATAAAAAAAGTACCAGGATCAATTTGATCAACTAAACTCTTCAAGGTAGTACTCCAGCATGGCCACAGTCAAATGACAGCAACATCTAAAAAGCACCATCCAAACGTGGTCAATGCCAGTCACCCTCTGCCCCAACTGGCTCTTGTGCCGGTAGCACCTAAAAAGCACCATCCGAACGTGGCCAATGTCAGTGCCACCTGACTGGCTCCCATACCAGTGGCACATAAAAAGCACCCACTACACTCTTGGAGTGGTTGGCATTAGGAAGGGCATCCAGCTGTAGAGACCTTTCCAGATCAGATTGGAGCCTGGTACAGCCTTCCAGCATGCCAGCCCTGGTCAAACCATCCAACCCATGCCAGCATGGTAAAACAGATGTTAAACGATGATGATGAATATTATAAAATGAGCAGAATACCACAAAGGTATATTGTTTCTTTTCTGTGCTATCAATAATCCCTCTCCTTGGATCCGCTTCCTTAGTCAACCATCCTGCACAATGTCATCTCTTACTCCTTTACTTTCTACCGAACAACTCCTATGTAGCTCTAACCTCCATCTCTGTCTCTGTCCATCCCTCCCTCTCTCTCTCTCTCTCTCTGCCACTCTACCTACTTCACATCTCCATATTTCTTGTCTATTCGTTATCCCTTAAAAGCACCCACTACACTCTCTGAGTGGTTGGCGTTAGGAAGGGCATCCAGCTGTAGAAACTCTGCCAAATCAGACTGGAGCCTGGTGTTGCCATCCGGTTTCACCAGTCCTCAGTCAAATCGTCCAACCCATGCTAGCATGGAAAGCGGACGTTAAACGATGATGATGATGATGATGATATCAAGCCCAAATATGTTTTGCAAACAACTTGCACATGCAAGTGCTACCAATCGAGAACTCCGCACACCAGAAGCCAGCAAGTGTACGGGGTCATCAGGAGAGAATGCATGCCATTTTGGGGCCTACCTCTCATCATCAATGTGCCCCAGCCCCCCTCACTGATATGAGACCCCGCTTGCTAGATCAACTGGTTATCAAATAAAGCTCAGTATGCTTCTAGCCATTGCTCATCGTCTCTTTTCAACCAAATCCAATGACTTGCCTTTCCCACTGTAGTTTGGAGATCTACCTGTTTTGATGTGCTAACCAGCCATTTTTGAACCCGAGAATGTCCTTCTAAAAATACACAATCACATCATCAAAAAATCTTGAAGCTACAAGAAAACAAATGATAAATTTAAAACAATGTGAAAAATAGGCATTACATTTGACAGAATAATCTGGAATGCTAAAAGGGTTAAACTGTTGCTCTCCACCATTCCATTTTATGTACCCCTAACTATCACCTCTTTCTTCCATTGTCCCTGCATCTTCCCCCATACTGAGATTCACCACTGCACTCACCTCTATGCGATCTTTAACCGTCACTCTCCTTCTACACCCTCAAACACTTACACACCATCCTTTCAGATCCTTTGCCCCTTTATCCTCCTTCTTGTACCTTGAGGGCACACCCAGATACCTTGTCACCACTCTATTTTCTCCCTTTCCTGCTGTGGTAGTCATGTGTCCCCACTACAGCAAGATGCCAGTTCCTGTTCCTCTTTCATGCTCCCGCTCCTGAAGGCCCTTTTCCAATACTACAACATCCGACCCCACACACTCAATTGAGGGACCTTGTTTTACAAGTTACTATAAAGCCAGATTCCACATAAAAAAAAGCACCCAGTTCACTCTGTAAAGTGGTTGGCATCAGGAAGGGCATCCAGCCATTGCAACCATGCCAAAGAAGACATTGGAGTTCAATGCAATTCTCTAGTTCATCAGATCCTGTTGAGTCATCTACTCCATGATGAGTATCAATAAAATAAGTAGCTGTAGTGCACTGAGGGTGATGTAATTGACTAGCGCCGCCGTACCCCAGAATTGCTGGCCTTGTGTCAAAATTAGAAACCACTGTCAAGGAAGCTTATAAGTCAGTGAGCTGGTGGAATCATTAGTCTGCTGGACAAAATGCTTAGCAACATTTCTTCCAACTTCACATTCTTCTGAGTTCAAATGATGTTGGGGTAGACTTTGCTTTTCCTCCTTCTGGGGTCAATAAAATAAGTACCATTAAGCATTGGGGTCGATTAAATCAATTTACCCCCTGCCTTCCCCCCCCTCCTATCGGTTTCCATAATTTGAAACCAATACTGTCATCATGTTACTCGCACTTTCTATATTAACAATGGTTGGCCGTCATCACAGTTCAAATGAGTTCTTAGACATTCTACTCTCATAGATGTGTCAAAAAACAATGTTTTGCTCAAATACTTTATTTTGTGACAAGGTTCTTCACTTCCCTTTCCTCTGTGCAGGCATTCATGTTGCCAATAGCAGCCCTTTGTCCCTCATTGCCACTGTCCATTTCACACCATTTCCACCCCTCTTTACCTCTGACTTCTCCCCTAGCACTGTGCATCTCTCACACACACCACCCCCATTCACTTCATATCATCTGTGTTTCCATTTATTACCTCACACAGCCACTCATACTTCCTCCACTTTCCCTTCCAACTGATATTCCCAAACGACCCCCTTGTCCCCATTGTGTTCACCACTACATTTCTCTCTACCCACCCTCTTACACTTCCACAAACTTACCCACCCTTACTATTTCTTTTTTATTCATCTTCCTATAAATTGAGGGTGGCCATCTTCACCACCACCACCACCACCCCTCTTTTGCAACCAGGGTAACTATGCATCTTTCCCCACAGAAACGACTACTTACTGTCCCCCTATCATACCTTAACTTCTCATCATCCAGCATAAAGTCACCCCCACCAATACTACTCACCCCCATCTCAGTACTTATTTCATTAATCCTGAAAAGATGAACGGCAAAGTTGACCTTGGTGGAATTTGAACTCAGAATGCAAACACAGACAAAAGTCTGCTAAGCATTTTGCCCAGGTTGCTAATGATTCTACCAGCTCACTGACTTATGACCTTCCATAATCATCATCCTTGTCGTTTAATGTCCGTTTTCCATGCTGTCATGGGTTGGACGGTTTCACTGAGGACTGGCAAGCCAGAAGACTGCACCAGGCTCCAATATGAACTGGCAAGGTTTCTATGGCTGGATGGCATTCCTAATGCCAAACACTCTGAGAGTGTAGTGGGTGCTTTTTACGTGCCACCAGCACAAGAGCCAGTCAGGGGGTACTGGCATCATCCACATGTTCGGTTGGTGCTTTTTACATGCTACCGGCACAGGAGCCA
>NC_068981.1:193723223-193732940 GCF_001194135.2 Octopus bimaculoides
CTGGTATTGACCGTGTTCAGATGGTGCTTTTAACATGCCACGGCACAGGAGTCAGTCAGGCGGCACTGGCATCAGCCACATTTGGATGGTACTTTTTACATGTCACCGGCACAGGGAGCCAGTCAGGCAGCACTGGCAATGACCCATGCATGAATGGTGCTTAATATTAATTAATAAATCATTAACATCACAAAAGTACTTTCAGTACTATTCTTAATTAATGATAGTCATTATTTTAGCATAAAATTGTGAGACAGGGGTCTTGTCTTGCAAGTTACTTGGTGAATTCACTGGTGCCAATGAAAAATAAAAAACACCCAGTACACTATGTAAAAAGGCTGGTTTTGGAGCTTGATGCAGTCTTCTGGTTCACTGGCTTCTGTTGTACCATCCAACTCATGACAGCATGGAAAATGGATATTAAACAATGATGATAATCAGAAAATTTCTATTTGTAAATCTCACAACGAGAGATATTCAGCAACAGTACTTTGGAATAAAGATTATTTGCCGGCATGACATAGCAGTCCTGGTTTAGGACGAATGTTGCTGTAATTTAGCCCCAGGAGACATCGTCTCCTGCTGGCCATACGACACGGCTTGTGTCCTTATATTTTCAAACATCCTGCGTTGTGAGATTTACAAATAGTAATTTTTTAAATTATAGATCAGTGACTTGTTGTCACTTTGAAAACTATATATTTCGAACTGGAATTTGGCAGTGCCACCTCTAGCCAAACAATTATTCTGTGCTGATGAAGGGAAATAACCCGAAAATCATGATACACAGATATTGTTTTGAGCTGAGTGGGGGTGCTAGATTCCTTTGTTCAAAAATATAAGGATACAGATCATGTTGTATAGTCAACTGGAGACGTTGTGTCCTGGGGCTAAATTACAGTAACATTCATCCTAAACCAGGACTGCCATGTTATGTTGGAAAACAATCTTTACTTCAATGATGATGATGATGACAATATCTTGCTCCAACACTAACCACCTAACTGTGTGTACTGGATATTATCATACCTTCAACAAGATGTGACTAAAGAACACTCTTTTCTCTCTTTCATCTCTGCTCAGTCATTAATCACAGAATGTACAGAGTGTATTTCAGTTCCCATCTAGCAAACCCATTCACAAGACTTTGGTTCATTTGGGTCTATGGCAGAAAAATATTTACCCAAGTTGCTACATGGTGGAACAGAACTGAATACCACATGGTTGGGAAGCAACCCACATTCGTATAACAAAATGATTTACATACTGAAAGTGGATATAGTCTCCAGTTGCTATGTTCAACAAGTTTGGTACAAAGTCGTATTCCACAGCTGGATAAACTTGAACAATATTTCCTCTCTTTCCTCTTACATTCAGATTGTGGATGACAGCATCTTTCAAATCTTGGGGACGTTTCTTGATCGAGAAAGTGTGAGACCTAGGAAACACAAACAATACAATTCGTTTTTAATGGTTGAACTTGAAGTAGATAAATCATAAATAACAGCAACTAATTAACTTGTTTCAGCCACTGGACTACAGTCATTTTGTAACACTACCTTGTAGGGATAATCAAACAAAGTGACACACACCATTGATTTTATTAATTCTAAGCCTGGTGCTAATTCTATTAGTCTCACTTGCTGAACTGTTAAGTTATGGGAAGGGAGGATGTAAACAAAGCAACACCGGTTGTAAAGCGGTGAGACAAAGGCAAACACAAAAACACACATACATACATTCATGTGCGTGTGTGTGTGTGTGCGCGCGTGTGCGTGTGGGCGTGCGTGCAATGGGCTTTCACACAATTTTCATCAAACAAATTCACTCCCAATGCATTAGTCATTTTGCGGCTACAATAGAATGCACTTGTCCAAAGTGCTGTGTATTAGAATTGAACTGAAAAACTGTGTGATTATGAAGCAGACTTGTTAACCACACAGCCATGTCTGCAATGAAAAAAGAATAAAACAGATGCAGGCATGACTGTGTGGGAAGAAGTTTGCTTCTTGACCACATGGTTCCAGGATCAATCCCACTGCATGGCACCTTGGGCAAGTGTCTTCTACTACAGCCTCAAGCTGACCAAAGCCTTGTTAGTGGACTTGGTAGATGGAAACTGAAAGAAGCCTGTTGAATGTGTGTACGTGTGTGTGTGTCTGTGTTTTTCCCCTCACCTCTGCTGTTGATGTGTTTATGTCCCGGTAACTTAGCAATCCAACATAAGAGACTGATAAAATAAGTACCAGGCTGAAATAAAAATAAGTAGTGAAGTTGATTCATTTGACTAAAATCCTTCAGACTAATGACTGACACAAGTATAAAAGACAAAAGATAAAAGTGGAACAACATTGATTTTTGGGTTTGGTTTTCTTTCTTTCATTCTTTCTTTTATCTTCAATGTTAAACAACCTGTTACCAATCTTTCTTTGGAATAATTACCATATTATATTTCATCGCAGTCAATCATCACATTCTTAGAGATAAATATTTATTGTGACAAGTTAAAGAACACCTGGTCGGAAAAGTGTACTTTATTTACCATTCTAAAAGAAAAAGGTATTATTTTTATGTCCAGAGTCTCCAAACACACTTGGGTCTGTGCTTTATTGGTTACAGCACTGACATCACTATGTAACATGAGCGCTTCTATGTGGTCCAGTAACTTGCTAGAAATAGTAAATGAATCTATACAGTCACTTGGCCATTTAGGGATGTGTGTGTACGTGTGTAACAACAGTGCCATTACTCTCTCTCTTTTACTCTTTTACTTGTTTGTCATTTGACTGCGGCCATGCTGGAGCAACGCCTTTAGTCAAGCAAATCGACCCCAGGACTTATTCTTTGTAAGCCTAGTACTTATTCTATTGGTTTCTTTTGACGAACCGCTAAGTTACGGGGACGTAAACACACCAGCATCAGTTGTCAGGCGCTGTTGGGGGGACAAACACAGACACACCAACACACACATATATATATATACATATACACGACGGGCTTCTTTCAGTTTCCGTCTACCAAATCCACTCACAGGGCTTTGGTCGGCCCGAGGCTATAGTAGATGACACTTGCCCAAGGTGCCACGTAGTAGGACTATATAACCATGTGGTTGGTGAGCAAGCTACTTACCACACAGCCACTCCTGCACCTATTTGTCTGCCATTGCAGGCATAAATGTATATTTTTCTGTGGAATATTTTCCATTCAACCAGTGCCAGAATATTTTCTGGCCCCAAAGGGAAAGGTCAATTGTTGGGATACATTTTGAGTTACGTTATGCTTTTGGCATCTCCAGGGAGGGCCATCAGAGATTAAGAAACTCTTGAACACCATGCATTAGAACCTTTCTGTGTTTTAAATTGAAGGAGTTCGAGACTAAGAAGAATGAAGAATAAGATTGTCTCCTTAAAGTGAATAGAGACTTTATCTTTAAGTTGTCCCATACACTGTACTCACATCATCATCATTGTTTAACATCCGTTTTCCATGCTGGTATGGGTTGGACGGTCTGACTGAAGACTGGCAAGCCAGGAGACCACACCAGGCTCTAATCTGATCTGGCAATGTTTCTACAGCTGGATGCCCTTCCTTACACCAACCACTCCGAGAATGTAGTGGGTGCTTTTTACGTGCCACCATCACGGGAGCCAGTCAGGCAGCACTGGCATCAGCCACATTCGGATGATGCTTTTTACATGTTCCCAGCACGGGCGGCCAGTCAGGCGGCACTGGCAATGATGCATGCATGAATGGTGCTTATTGTGTGCCACTAGCATGAGAGCCAGTCAGGTGGCACTGGCATTGGCCACAACTACAATTTCCATTTGACTGTGATATTATTTTTGATTTTGATTTTGATTTTACTTGACTCAATAGGTCTCCTTAAGCACAGCATGTCACCCGACGATTCAAAGGTACTTTTTAAGTGGGCTGGTTATGCGACACTGGTGTAGGCTATGGCTGTGATCTCACTTTTCGTACAGGGTCTTCTCAATCACAGCATATCTCCAGAGATCTCAGTCTTTCATCATTGCCTCTGTGAGGCCCAGTGATCAAAGGTCATGCTTCACCACCTCGTCGCATGTCTTCCTGGGTTTCTTTCATCCATGGGTTCCTTCCACAACATAGCTGTGTGGATAAGAAGTTCACTTTACACTCATCATGTACTGTAATCCCTTAGCAATTAAACCAGCTATATCTTGCCCAAATATTCTGTTTTATGTTCAAACTAGTCAGATCCATCTTATTACACCTACCCAACAATTTCATTCTAAAAATCAGCAATCACATCATCAAAATCTCAAAGTTACAAACTAAAGCATGATTAATTCAAAACAATCTGAATAAATAAGTGTTACATTTGACAATGCTAAAGAGTTAATGGTTATAGATTCAATTATAACACCTAAAGAGGGTTAGCTGTGTTAAAATTACTATATCTCTATATTGTAAAAGAAAAACAAATATGAACTCATTGGTACAAGCATAGCTGTGTGGTTAAGAAGTTCACTTTACAATCATTTAGTTTTAGGTTCAGTCCCACTGCACAGCACCTTGGGAATTTATCTTCATTATTGCCCCAGGCCAACCAAAGCTTGTGAGTGGATTTGGCAGCTGAAAACTGAAAGAAGCTTCTCCTCTCATATAACTAAAATACGGATAGAGAAAATCACATCTTTAATTGTTAAATTTACCATGCAAATCCAATGAGTGTTTCTGTTTTATCAACATATTTGGATAGAGAAAATGTCATTCAAATTAATATAGCCAAAAATACATGTTAAAACAACATTTTCAGGGTAATCCAAAATTAATTAAATTCAAATTAATTAAATTCAAGTGAACTAAGGATATATTTCCAGTACACAAACACATACAAAAAGAACGTTAAGAAGAAACATAATCTAAGAAAAGCTATTTTCGCACTCAAGTTTTGATGACTTCAATGGATAACGAAAGAATAAAAAATAAATATATAAACTCTACATTATGACAATTGGAAACAGAAATTCTAAGTCCTGACAGTCAGCTATTAAATATACTAAACATTTTTAGAAAAATTATTCTTATTATACAATACATGAAAAGCAATTATAATTAAGAATTAAAATATTAAAATGGCTTTTGAAATTTGTGACATTATTCCACTGTAAAATTCCCATTCAAATTTAATAATATTAATTTAGAAATAATTATATAATACATTTCTTCAATGCAAAGATCACATGTAGAATTGCCAATATCATACGATGGTGCTTAACCAATAACAGAGTATTAGTTAAGCAAAATCATACTTATCTTTTAAATCTCAAATGCATTTATTAAGATTTGAAGAATTACCTTTTCTTCTATACTCAAATGAATGTGATTGATTACGAAATCTAGATTTTCAAATTGCAGCAGATGAACCTATGTATTAATACTTATGATCCCCTGTTATTACCTTACACTGATACACTATATTTTCCCTTAACATAGGTTTTCTAAAGGACAGAAAATGTTGTTTTTACAATTACACAGGCATTTATTCACTTATATTTGGCATTCATGGTTAAAAGAATTTCTACTAGTCCTCCTCTCAGAATTAGGTGTTACGGCAGGATTATTATTATTATGATTATAATTATTATTATTATTATTATTATTATTATTATTATTATTATTATTATTATTATTATTATTATTATTAAAACTAGGTGTTAACTTAACAGTATTATCAGAGTTGGGGTTACTTTTACTTAAAGAATCAAAATCTAGTCCAGGAAAACTATCATCAGAATTAATTTCACAATTCACACTAACAATGTTACCCTTGTATACAGATTTTGAGTTAAGACATTCCCTAACTCACCATTTGCTATGTGCTGCTATAATCTCAGCCAAATATCTGGTGGTTGAATAAGAAAATTCTATACTATGGCAATTAAATAATTTCTCATATTTACTTGAAGGTGGGAAATGTTTATCTAGTACTGCAAATAATTTTTGAGGAATACTGGTAACTATTGAGTATAGGTAACTATTTGAGTATGGTGCATTAAGCCAGATAATATTCCTGGATTTATTTTTTCTATTATTTATTATATTAACTCTCATTATTTTTGCTTCTCCCTTCAAGACATTTTATTCAAGAACTATCAAATGAATTTTTCTTTGTAGTTTTTTTTTAAAAGAATTGTAATTGCCTAAGAAAGAGCTGCCCCCAATAACCAGGGGGGAAGACAACAAAAAAAAAAAAGATTTGTTTCACAAACATTTAAAATTTTATTTACACACATTAGATGATCACATTCGAAATGGCTACCAAACATGGCTATCAGGCGGCAAAACACAACAATGGCTAAAACAGTACAAAATCAAAACACAACTGAATGTAAAAGCAAAAGAAGAAAATTAACAAGTAACAAAAAGCAGTAACATTATTGACAATAGCGTTAGCAACTCTTATGCTGTTGTAAAAACTGCAATCCATTCATGTTGTAGTTAAATGAAGACAGATTTTCTTTCAATACAAAATGAACAGCTTGAATTGTTAGATATATCATAGTCAAAAGATATGTAGGTGAGAGAATTTTGCATATTTAACAGCATTTATTTGATATAGGAGCTAATCCAGGACAGAGCAAAGAAAAAATTTATATATATCCCTGCTTATGAAAAGACAGAAGTGGATAAAATTTCCTCTTAAATCAAGTAGCACAACAGGTTCTACAGAATATATCAGGAGAAGCTGCTTCACTTGCAAAAGGTAAAAGCTATGGTATCATCTTCTGTACAATTAGAATTGAAAACCTGACCAAACCACAGACTGAAACTGTCAGACATACCCCTGACTATATGTTTGTACCCTGGTACATAGGTTTAAAGTCAAAGAAATACAAGGGTCTTAATAAGAGATATTGGGCACAACATAGACCCATGGCTAACAGTGACTTTTGTGTTGCAATATGGGGAAGTGGTCAATGCAGGATTAACAAAAGATTACCTGTTTTTAGCCACAGAGATATACAAGAACTATGCCTCGTTGAAGACTCGTCTAAGACTAATGATACAAGAGAGAAAGCCTAGGTACCATGTTTGTCAGACCAAAACACATCTTAGAACTGAGAGTCAGAAGGAACAGGAAGAATAAAATAACGAAGAACAACAACAAAAGAAACGAGAAACCTCAGTTTGCAGAGCCCCACCATCTAAACCTGTTGTGAAACCAAAAGGAATTGTCTTTAGGTAAAGTATCACAAATAAAAGAGCAAACACCTAACAGTACCTACATGTGGTACCACATCTTCATCATGTGATGAGAAAAAAATAATAATTGCAGAGGAAAATTCTCAAATGTTAAATGAAAATATGAAGGTAAAAATGTCACAGAAAAAGAAAATTTAGCATAAACCAACGAAAATAGATGAGGAAGAATAATTTCTTCCAAATGACAATGAAATTCCTCCTCAGGAAAATAATGAAGAAAATAGAAAGATTGGAAGTGAACTGATGTACCATTCTTCAAAAATCAGACAAACAGTTAGTAGACAACATTTCACATCTCGAATGTCATGGACTTCTCAGAACTCTTAGATTGAGACAAAAACAATTATGTTCAGAATATAAACATACAAAAGATAGATTAACAATATAATTAAAATTAAGGCATTATACCAAAATTAAAAGAAAATACCCTGAAGATATGGACAAAAACTGAAAGGAATCAAACATTGTACTGAGAATGAAAGAAATAGTTAAAATGTTTTTACCTGTCTTGAAATACCCGACCAAACTGGGATGTATCAATGGCCAATCTCAAATCAAAATTGAGACCTTCAAAGATTTTCACAACTGGATTTTGTTTAAAGACATACCCTCGTTCTACAGCTTTACCATTAAGAGAGTACTCTTTTGAAAGATTGACTTTTGAAGGCTCCCCTTTTTTGTCTGGATTTAAAGTGTGATCTGCCCACCAATCATAGTCTGTTGTCGAAATGTTGTACCTAGAGACAAATGAATAAGAAAACTGTTAGTCTTAAAAATTAATTTGTTTTTATGTCTGTTTTCCATGCTAGCATGGGTTGGATGAAAGTATTACCAACATAATGTTTTACACCTGGATGACTTTCCTGTCACTAACATTTATGTATTTTCTATGTAAAAAAAAATCTTCCAATTCATGTCTTCGAACATTGAGCCTCATGGAGGCAGTGACAGGGGAGTGAAGCTTTGGCAATATATCGTGCTTCAGGAGACCTGTCAAGCCAAGTGAGATTGTAGTCGTGGTTGATACTGGTGTCACAGAACTGGCACCTGTGCCAGTGGCACGTGAAAAGCACTCACTACACTCTTGGAGTGATTGGTGTTAGGAAGGGCATCCAGCCGTAGAAACCATGCCATATCAGATTGGAAATTGGTGCATCTCCTTAGCTTACCAGTTATGTCAAACCATCCCATCCATGCAAGCACGGAAAACAGACATTAAATGATGATGATGAGGTCTTCAAAGACACAAAACACAAAAGCCTACAGATGATTTGTTGACAGGAGAAATAACAACAATGGTACCACTTTATAGCTCAGGGACTTTTGGAGAGGTGCACATAAATAAACACACACACAAACACAAACACACACACACACACACACACACACACACACACACACACACACACACACACACACACACACATGGCAGGCTTCTTTCAGTTTCTATCTATCAAATCAACTAGCAAGATTTCTGTTGTCCTGAAGCTATAGTAGAAGACACTTGCCTCAATTCCTCAACTGGAATTAAACCTAAAACTACATGGTTAGGAAGTGGACTTCTCAATTTGACCACGACATTTATCATAAGATGGTTGTAGAGAGAGAGATACCGTTTTGCAGAGATACTTCAACATTTTTAAGACAAATCCTAACTATTTTTGGTGCCACACAAAATGCATCCTGTACATGCTGTAAAATAGTTGGCATTAGAAAGGGTAATCCACAGTTGAAACCAGGCCAAGACGGTTAGTGAAGCATGATGCAGTCTTTTGATCCATCAGATCCAATAAAACTGTCCACACATGGAAGATGGACATTAAATGATGATGATGATACATAATTCAACATTAACATATATGTTCTTATGCCAGTGCTGTATAACCAGTCCATTTAAGAGGACCCTTCAATCATTGGACAATAAACTATGCTTGCGGAGACCTGTTGAGGCAAGTGAAATTGCTGTTGTGGCCGATGACAGTACTGCCTGATTGGCACCTGTGCCAGTGGAACATTAGAAGCACCATTCGAGTGTGATTGTTGCCAGGGCCGCTGACTGGCTCCCGTGTCAGTGGCACATAAAAAAAACACCGTTCGAGCATGGTCATTGCCAGTGCCACCAGACTGGCTCCTGTGCCAGTGGCACATAAAAAGCACCATTTGAGCGTGGCCAATGCCAGTACCGCCTGACTGGCCTTGTGCCGGTGGCACGTAAAAGTACCCACTACACTCTCAGAGTGGTTGGTATTAGGAAGGGCATCCAGCTGTAGAAACTTTGCCAGATCAGATTGGAGACTGGTGCAGCCTCCTGGCTCTCAAGACCTCAGTCAAATCGTCCAACCCATGCCAGCATGGAAAGCAGACGTTAAACGATGATGATGATGATATGATTCTTCATTGGTTACGATCAAAATGCCTTTCTCACAAAAGAGTTATTATTCCGTTGTGTCTGGGGAGAGTCATTCTCTT
>NC_068981.1:193733046-193741778 GCF_001194135.2 Octopus bimaculoides
CAGTAAAATTTCCACTCATTTACTTAATTTTTCTAAAATTTTCATTGCGTCTGGCAACCTTTTCAATTGTTGTTGACTATGTCAATTATCCAAGTTGCTTGGATAACAGACAGACTCAACAACAATTGAAAAGGTTGCAAGACACAACGAAAATTTTTTTTTTTAAATAAGTAAATGAGTGGAAATTTTACCGGTGAGTGTGTTAAATTATAAGGCATTAAAAGAGAATGACTCTCCCCAGACACAACAGAATATGCTTCAACACACGAACTCACATAAAGAATCTTGCAAACCAAATCCAAAACAAAAGTTATTGCTGTATAATACTCAATTATACAGACAGAAATTCTATAATGAGATTAACTTACTTTTTACATCTTAATATGGTATGGTATAGAGATATATATCGTCATCATATGTTATATATGGCCTTCTTTTATTGAAATGGTAGGCTGTGATTTGAGGAAATTTTTTGCTGCTATTTCTAGCAGGTTGAGCTACCACATCGCAGTTCCTTCATTAGTTTCTTATACTTATAGTTAAATATAAGTATAAACGATGTATAGTTAATAGACTAACATCACATGAACAAAAATATTTAAAAAATAACAACAAAAAAAACTGAAAAGAAACTGACCTTATTCTTAGAATACAGTGTTCACCAGGGGTCTCAGGAATGGTCCAGTTGAAGACATTGGATTTACCATTAAGACCATTGCCTAAATAATTATCCCAGCTAAACTGAGCCTCTCTACATATAGGGGCAGCTACAGCATGGGCTGGATATTCTGTCCACACACCAATCTTTTCGTTTGTCTTGGATTTTAGTTTCTGTTAAAGATAAATATATTCTTTTATTCTTTAATATTCTCATTCTTGGTTTTTAGGCATTAGACAGCAGCCATACTAGAGCACCACTTTTAAGGGATTTTAAGTTAATCATATCAACCCTGCTACTTTGAAAAAACAGAATGGTCAACCATATTATTAACATCCCTACTGCTTCACTCATTGGTGACAAATGTAAAAATCTTGCTTTCAAATTTTGACACAAAGCCAGCAATTACATCAACCCTCCCAGTGCTCAACTGGTACTTATTGTAATGACCCCGGAAGGATGAAAGGTTAAGTCACCCCCCAGTGGCATTTGAACTCAGAATGTTATGTCAGAAGTAATGTCATAAAGCATTTTAGGGTGGAATTGGTCCCTAAAGCAGTGGAAGAATGTTATTTTCTCAGACGAGTCATCCTTTACCTTATTTCTGACCACCAGCCGAGTATACATGTGGAGACAGCCAAAAGAAGCATTTGACCCAGATTGCCTTCTTTCGACTGTTAAACATGGAGGAGAATCTGTGATGATTTGGTGGGGGGTCTATATCTTGGAAATCTGCCAGCCCAGTGGTTTCCCTTCATGGCAGAATTAATAGTCAAGACTATTTAAGCATTTTATCTGATCAAATTCATCCTATGGTTGCAGAACTTTCAGGATGATAATGTACCAATTCACACAGTTAAAGTTGTTACTGAATGGCACGAGAAACATTCTAGTGAAGTTGAACATCTTATGTGGCCACCACAGTCCCCAGATCTCAATATTATTGAACATTTATGGTGCATTTTATGAAAACAAGTAAGGAGTTGATATCTTCTACCATCATCACTACAAGAACTGGAGACTGTTTTAGCTGAAGAATGGACAAAAATTCCTTTGGAAACAATTCAAACTTTGTACGAGTCCATACCTCGTAGAATTCAAGCTGTAATTACTGCCAAAGGCGGTCCTACCCCATATTAAAATGAATTTGTTTGAAGTTTTAAGGTGTTTCCATTATTTTGTCCAACCCCTATATGTGTACCCTCGCACACACATATATATATAGGCACAAGCATGGCAGTGTGGTTGAAAAGCTTGCTTCCCAGCCAAGTGATTTGGGGTTCAGTTCCACTGCACAGCCGACATCTTGGGCAAATGTGACTTTTATTGTAGTCCCGAGGCTGACCGCGTCCTTGTGAGGGGATTTGAGGGATAGAAGAAGTTGAAATAGGAGTTCGTATCATAGAACTGGGAGAGGTTTCAAGTGGGTTGGAATTAAAAGGATCAAATAAGTACCAGATAAAAGTAAGTTCTGGGGTCATTATGAATAACTAAGACCAGAAAGAAGGTGAGCCCTGCATGGCTGCAAGTCCAATGACTGAAAGTAACAGAAAGGTTGGAAAAAGAAGAAAACAGAACAAGATATATTGAGTTGCTCGTATTCTAAAATAAGGTGCACGGCTCAGTGGTTAGTGTAGTCAGCTCATGATCATAAGGCCAGGAGTTCAATTTTCAGTGGCACATCGTGTCCTTGAGCAAGACACTTTATTTCCTGTTCTTCCAGCCCACTTAGCTGGCAAAGATGAGTCATATTCATCATCATCATCGTTTAACGTTCATTTTCCATGCTGGCATGGGTTGGACAGTTTAACTGGAGTCTGGGAAGCCAGGAAGCTGCACCAGTCTCCAATCCAATCTGGCAGTGTTTCTACAGCTAGATACGCTTCTTAATGCCAGCCACTCCGAGAGTGTAGTGGGTGCTTTTTACGTGCCACCGGCACAGGAGCCAGTCGAGGCAAGGGGGCGGGCATCGACCACATTTGAATGGTAATACATATATTTCAAAGGGTCAGCCTTGTCATACTTTGTGTCACGCTGAATCTCCCTGAGAACTACATTAAGAGTACACATGTCTGTGGAGTGCTCAGCCACTTGCACGTTAGTCTCGCGAACAGGCTGTTCCACTGATCAGGTCAACTGGAATGTACTTCATCGTAACCGATGGAGTGACAGTTATATTGAAATAAACATTGTTTCATATACTAAGAATTTATAATAATTTCTTTATATATTTCAAAAATACAAAAAGCAATATTTCAAACACTGACCTCACATTCTTCTTTATTATTTGGGATAACAAAGTTCTTCTGTTGCAAGACATTAAAAGGTACCTTACAGCTCCATTTAGACTTCACATTCTGACTGTTTTGTGTGTAGTAACTGCACCGACTAACATTGTTTGTCATTACGGCAATGTCCTGGTGAAAGAAAAAAGGTAAATAATGAGATCAAAATATATCATTGGGATGGCAGAGAAGCATAGCTTTATGGTCAAAAGTGCATCATCATCATTTAACATCATTGTTAGCATCAGTTGGACAGTTTGACTGGCTGGCACGCTGGAAGGCTGCACAAGACTCCAGTCTGATTTGGCATGGTTTTCTACAGCTGGATACTCTTCCAAGCACCAACCACTCAAGAGTGCAATAGGTGCTTTAACGTGCCACCAGCACAGGTGCCATTTGTGTGACACCAGGGTGCGTTTACATGCCACCGGCACAGGCACCAATTTGTGTGACACTTGGATGTGTTTACGTGCCACCAGCACAGGTGCCAATTTGCATAACACCAGGGTGCATTTACGTTTAATTCAATTGGCACTTGTACTGGTGCACAGGTGCCAATTGCGCGACACCAGCATCTGCCATGACTGCGATTTTTCTCAGTTTGATGGGTCTTCTTCTGAAGCATGAAATAATGCCAAAGGAACTCAAAAAGGAACTCAGCCACTTTGCTTCCATGAGGCCCAATGCTCAAAAGGAACTCAACCACTTGCTTCCGTGAGGCCCAACACTTGAAAGGAACTCACCCACTTTGCTTTCGTGAGTCCCAATGCTCGAAAGGAACTCAGCCGCTTTGCCTACATTTCATAATTATATGTATCTCAGTTCAGACTCACTGTACAGCATCCCTTTTCTTACAATATTTCTATTGAAATAGACTGCCTTTGTTTGGTTTTGTCAAGGTACATAGCTCAGTGGTTAGTGCATTAGGCTCACAATTGTGAAGTTGTGAATTCAATTCCCAGACTGGGCTGTGTGTTGTGTTCTTGAGCAAGACACTTTATTTCACATTGCTCAGTTCACTGAACTGTACAAATGAGTTGCAACGCCACTGGTGCCAAGCTGTATCGGCCCCTTTGTCTTTCCCTTGGTGTGGAGAGGGAAGACAGGAATGCATGGATGACCACTGGTCTTCCACAAAACAACCTTGGCTGAAAGTTCCCCCCTCAAGGGGGAACTTTTGACATGCAATTCCATGGTCTTTCATAAATGAAGTGGGAAGAGGAGGGTTTTTACCCTATTTACATTAACACTTCCTTCAGATCTTCGGAGGACTGTAGCAGGGTCCACTTCATTGCAAACATTTGAATCAAGTTTTAGAATGAATATGCCAGTACCACCTGATTGGCCCTCATGCCAGTGGCACATAAAAGCACCCACTACACTCTTGGAATAGTTGGCGTTAGGAAGGGCATCCAGCTGTAGAAACTCTGCCAGATCAGATTGGAGCCTGGTGCAGCCATCTGGCTTGCCAGCCCTCAGTCAAACTGTCCATGCCAGCATGGAAAGCAGACGTTAAACGATGATGATGATGATAATGATAACCCTTAAAATATAGCCTCTTTTCCCTTTCCCCCCCACTTTTCTCTGAAATCCTACAAAAGGGTCAACAGTGTTGTCCTTCTTCCTTCTCTTACTAAACTGTAAAATCCTTTAAAAAGCACCATGTAGTTTTTTCTTATAATACAGATATTTAAGCAACATTCCTAAACAAAATGTCAATCTCTAATTCTATTTATCCTATACCTGAGCTTGACACACACAATGACATCTGGATGCAGGACGGTGCTCCACCACATTATGGCAGAAATGTATGCGACTTCTTGGATGACACTTTTGAGATGTGGATCGGCAGGAGAGAAACCATTGACTGGCCTCCACGATTGCTGGACCTGAGTCCCTGTGATTACTCAATGTGGGGTATCCTGAAGGAATGCGTCTACTCACAAGATGTTTGGACAATACCTGAGTTGAGGAGAAAGAGTCATTGCAGAATTTGTAGCCCTTGGGCAATGATAAGGACTTGTGTCGGCAAATCTGCCATTCCATCCAGAGAAGAAACCAGTTGTATATTGAGTGTGAACGACAACACTTTGAGATACAATATAAGTGTTATCTTGTTTTTGTCTTGAAATTATAATTGTATGATGACTAAATAAAATTTATTTGGAAATTTGTATTTATTATTATTAGAACTGGGTAAAGTGAATTATGGCCATCCCTTCCACAAATTAATTGTTTTGCATGTTTTTCTCTAAGTTGAAAAAGTCGCAAACACTGAAACCGGTACTAAAATGTTCTTCATGATAAAATTATTTTAGCATTTTCTACCTTGTCTTCTTTTCCTTATATATATCAACTCGCGTATTCCTTTTCAACCTTCTACATATATCATCATCATCCTCATCATCATCACCATCATCATCATCGTTTAACGTCTGCTTTCCATGCTAGCATGGGTTGGACAATTTGACTGAGGACTGGCGAACCAGATGGCTACATCAGGCTCCAATCTGATTTGGCAGAGTTTTTATAGCTGGATGCCCTTCCTAATGCCAACCACTCTGAGAGTGTAGTGGGTGCTTTTACGTGTCACTGACACGAAGGCCAGTCAGGCGGTACTGGCAACGGCTACGCTCAAAATGGTGTATTTTATATGCCACCTGCACAGGAGCCAGTCCAGCGGCACTGGCAACAATCTCGCTTGAATGACTTTTCACGTGCCACCGGCACAAGTGCCAGGAAGGTGACGCTGGTAACGATCATGCTCGAATGGTGCTCTTAACGCTCCACTGGTACAGGTGCCATCACGATTTCGCTTTCACTTGCCTCAACAGGTCTTCACAAGCAGAGTTTAGTGTCCAATGAAGGGAAGGTATGCATAAGTGGGCTGGCTACATCCCTGGCAGAGGCCTTGGATTTTGGTCTCACTTGGCTTGCCAGATCTTCTCACACATATTTCCAAAGGTTTCGGTCAGAAGTCATTGCCCCAGGGAGGCCTAATGTTCAGAGGTCGTGCTTCACCACCTCATATATAAATTTAAATAATAAGGGTAAAAACTGATATTAATTAGATTAATATCAATTAAAACCAGTGGCCTAGATTATTGAAAAAAATCTGAAGATTCAGAAAATTATGTTACATACATATAAGAGGAATGACCACTAGGTGGACTCCTAATATGCTAAATGTAGACCCCCATATGGTCTGACCACTAAGAAAAATTGTTCTCAGGAAAATTTGGCAAATGCAAAAACGTAAAGCGAGCATGACAAATGAAAAGATACAAATTTTCTTGAGAACAGTTTTTCTTAATGGTCAAATCATATGGGGTCTACATTTAGCATATTAGGAGTCCACCTAGTGGTCTTTCCTCTTATTCATATATATATATATATATATATATATATATATATGTCTATAGTAAATCCCAAAAAATGAAGAACAAATACAAAAAACAACACGAGGACATGGTACATGTAAAGTATTAGCAGACGCTCAGAGAAGGAAAGAAAGGTGGTTTTACGTTTCAAGCAAAGCTCTTTGTCAGAAACAGAGGAAAGTCTAATAGAAAAGGAAGAGGGACAGAAAACAAATCGCCAACGGTTCACATGCGGTTACATAAATGTAATGGGTAAAGACCTCCTTTGCTCATGAATGACTGTGGGATTTCACCTACAAAGTTCCCCCTCCAACTATATGTCATAATCATCATCATCATCAACTAACATATGCTTTCCATGCAGGCATGGGTTGGACGGTTTGACAGGAGCTGAGCAGCTGAGGGGATGTTCAGGCTCCATTTCTGGATGTCCTTCCTAACGCCAACTACTTTAAAGAGTTTACTGAGTGATTTTACACAGCACCAGCAAGGGTGCTTTTTTACATGGCACCAGCACCTACGAACCTGCAACATCATCATTTAACATCTGTTCTTCATGCTGGTCTACCCTGCTGAGTGGTTGGTGTTAGGAAGGGCATCCAGCTGTAAAAACCTTGCCAAAACTGACCTTGCCTGTGCTTGTGCCACATAAAAAGCACTAAGTCCATCCTGCTGAATGGTTGGTGCTAGGAAGAGCATCTAGCTGTAAAAATCCTGCCAAAACAGTCACAGAAGTCTGGTGCAGGCTTCTGCCTGGCTGGCTCCTGTCAAACTGTCCCACCCATGCCAGCATGGAAAGTGGACGTTAAACAATGATGATGATGATGAGAGAACATAGTTTTAGTCTTATAAGAACCACACAGCAGGGTTTATCATGTAGCATACAGAAGAAATATATTAGGGCCCACATAGTGTGGAGGTTACATAATCATTATCATTGTCACAGGCTGGGGTCTGCAGCTGATGACTGATGTCTTCCTTGGGCTGCGTTGTAAAAATGATTAATAACATTCTCGAACAAATAACAGAAGCTTTAATTACTGCTTGTAGTGTTTTCTGTGTTGGTCTTTTAATGAATACTTATAGCAACAATTACACACTGGGAGAGACATACAACTGGGAGCTACAACAGACTAACTAGTACTTATCGATCTGTGTACCTGGCCTATCACAACTGGAAAAACAATCAGGTTGTATTCATGGTGAGAAATTCGGTGCCTTCTGTCTGCCAAAAGCTGGTAGTGAATGAGAATAGAGACATCAAGCAGCTGTCTCAACATTCTACAATCTGCTGCCTCATCATCTGTGATTACTGCCAAAAGCCATCATTATAGAGGACTCAACGAGAAAGTTACAGAAAGTCGAATCATGCGATGGCGTGACACTGACTTGTTGGTTGATTAGGTAATCACGTAAAACAACAGCAGTCTCATCATGCTATCTACTTGGCTATCTAATGATTCAGTTTTGAGACTGCTACATCATTATTTAGCATCCACATTCTCCTTTGCAGCAACACACCTGTTCCTGTCCTCATTCCTAATCTCTCTCTCTCTCTCCAGCTAGGTAACCTTGTACCTCCGCTGCATCAAGACACCCATTTCTGTGTCTGTCACACACTAACCTTTCATCATCCGACACAAGATCACTTCATCCAATTCCCTCTCCCCTCTCAAAAGATATTTTTGTCTTGCAAGGTACTTGGTGACCCTGTCAGTGAAGGTGCCACTTAAAAGCACTCGATCCATGCTGTAAAGTGGTGGGCATCTGGAAGGACACCCAGCCATAAAAAGCATTAAGTCCACTCTGCTGAGCGGTTGGTGTTAGGAAGGGCATCCAGCCATAAAGATCCAGCAAAAACAGTCACAGAAGTCTGGTGCAGGCTTCTACCTGGCTGGCTCCTGTCAAACCATCCCACCCATGCCAGCATGGAAGGTGGGTGGTAAACGATGATGATGATGATTTCTATGTTTGCATGAGTCAGACAGAATCTGTTGAAGCAGATTTTCTACAGCTGGATGCCTTTTCTGTCATCAACCCTCACCAGCTGCCAAACCTAGCAAACATTTTTCCAAAACCTGGAATTTTTTTTTTTCATGGACGATTAGAAATGAACAGCATCAGTCATATAACAATGATACTCGCATATAACACAAATACACACACTCTTTCACTTGTTTCAGTCATTTGACTGTGGCCACGCTGGAGCACCGCCTTTAGTTGAGCAAATTGACCCCAGGACTTATTCTTTGTAAGCCTAGTACTTATTCGATCAGACTCTTTTGCCGAACCGCTAAGTGACAGGGACATAAACACACCAGCATCGGTTGTCAAGCAATGCTAGGAGGACAAACGCAGACACACAAACACACACACACACACACACACACACACACACACACACACACA
>NC_068981.1:193741823-193759407 GCF_001194135.2 Octopus bimaculoides
ATATATATATATATATATATATATACATTCATTTATATTTATATAAGGGCATTACTACAGAATAATGCCACAATATAAACGAATAATTATATTCTTGGGAATAGAAATTTCCCTTATGAATTTTTTTACACACTGGCTTCCTGATAAAATTCTTGTAAAAGATTTTTATCCTTTTTTAAATTTATTAATCATATATATATATACATATATACGACGGGGTTCTTTCAGTTTCCATCTACCAAATCCACTCACAAGGCATTGGTCAGCCTGAGGCTACAGTAGAAGACACTTGCCCAAGGTGCCACGCAGTGGGGCTGAACCCGGAACCATGTGGTTGGTAAGCAAGCTACTTACCACACAGCCACTCCTGCACCTATAAATACAATCCGCTTCTTTCAGTTTCTATCAACCAAATCCACTCGCAAGGCTTTGGTCAGTCTGGAGCTTTAAAAGAGACTTGTCCAAGGTGCTACTCAATGGCATTGAACCCGATCATCATCATCATCATCATCATCATCATCATCATCATCATCATCATCATCATCATTGTCATCATCATCATCATTTAACATCTGTCTTCTATGCCGGCATGGGTTGGCTGGTGTAACAGGATCTACCAAGCCCCGAGGACTATATCTAACGTTTTGGCATGGTTTCTATGGCTGGATTCCCTTTCTAATGGCAACCACCTTATAGAACATCCTGGGTGCCTTTTTTTCCATGCCATGGTACCAGTACTAGTGAGGTATCCCACACTAGGGTATGTTAGGTACCACATAGCAGATGGGCTAAGTACCACAAAGTAGGGTGAGTTAGGTACTACTAAATGAAATATACTTACAATCCAAGGAGATGGATGCCAGTAGGGGTAATAATCTCTCTCTTCTGGGCATTCATAGCCTCGTCGAGTGGCAGCTGGATTTTGTCGGGTATAAATTGCTGTATCTTTTTTGAGTTTCTGAAATAAAAAGAAAACAACATCAATATCATTGCCATCATCATCATCACCACCACCAGCATAACCACCACAACCACTGCTGTGACAATCACAATCACCAATCACCACCATAACCACCAGCACCAACACCATCACCACCACCATCATCATCACCATCATTATCCTCACCACCAGCACCATCATCACCATCACCACCATCATCATCCACACCACCATCACCACCACCATCATCATCACCACCATCATCACCACCACCACCATCACCACCACCATCATCATCACCATCATTATCCTCACCACCAGCACCATCATCACCATCACCACCATCATCATCCACATCACCATCACCACCACCATCATCATCACCACCATCATCATCACCACCACCACCACCACCACCATCATCATCATCACCACCACCATCACCACAACCATCATCATCACCATCAGCATCATCATCACCACCACCACCCATCCTCATCATTATCCTTCATAGAACTTCACACACCAAACTGTCCTGTTCCTCCATCACAGTCCCAGTTTATCTTCCCATTAGTCAGTTACAAGATGATTACTCTCTCTCTCTCTCTCTCTCTCTCTCTCTCTCTGCCACTAACAATAAGCTGACATATTGAATAATCTTTTCTAATCTAAGCACAAGGCCTAGAAATACCGCTAAGCATTTCTCCCGATGTGCTAATGTTTCTGCCAGCTCACCACCTTCATAGTTTTCAATCTTTTCTACTCTAGGCACAAGGCCCAAAATTTTGGGGGAGGAGGGGGCCAGTCGATTAGATCGACCCCAGTATGCAACTGGTACTTAATTTATCGACCCCAAAAGGATGAAAGGCAAAGGCGACCTCAGCGGAGTTTGAACTCAGAACGTAGCAGCAGACAAAATACCGCTAAGCATTTCGTCCAGCATGCTAATGTTTCTGCCAGCTCGCCACCTTTGACACATTAAATAATACTGCATTCTGTCTTTTCTGTTATTTCGCCTGTCCCCTCCTCCTTCACCTGCCCCCAATGAACTCTATATTCTTGAGAGTTTACTTCGGCATCTCTTCAGAACCATCATTGTCCTCTGCAGTAAGACACTTGTGTCTCTCCCTCTATCATACTTCAGTCCACAAAGCCCAGCATAAAGCCACCGCTCTCTCTACAATTAGTTCACTTAATCAAGGAGGCTTTTACCTTTCCTTGATTTGCATGCAAGTCACTTGGTGCCCCCACTAGTACAGGTACCATGGAGGGAAAAAAAGGCACCCAGGATGTTCAGTAATGTGGTTGCCATTAGAAAGGGCATCCAGCCATAGAAACCATGCCAAAGCTAACATTGGCGTTATATGTAGTCCTCAGGGCTTGGTAGATCCTGTTCCTGTTTTTTTCTATTCTTTTTTGCTTCAAATTTCTTGGATTTGTTTGTCTGTCTGCTAGTCTCGTATTTCTCTCTTTGCATGAATACAAAGAGATTCCTCTTGTTAACACTTTTCCAACAATTCATTATAGCCCAAGCCTCTTTACCAAGTGCTACTTAACAGAAGTATCCGCCATAGATAAACAATTCTTAATAACATGCAACAAAGGCATTCAGAGACCATCCTACGACACTTAAGTCGAATCACGGTAATTAATATTCCATGCTAATACATGCATTAAGATCTACTTATATGGGAGTGTGTGCATGAGTGTGTGTGTGTGTGTATGTAAATTTACATGTGTATTATGTATATATATGTATACATATACATGCATATATATATACACATATATATGTACATACATATACACATATATATGTACATATATATATATACATATATATATATGCATATATATGTACATATATATATGCATATATATGTACATATATATATGCATATATATGTACATATATATATGCATATATATGTACATATACATATGCATATATATGTACATATACATATGCATATATATGTACATATATATATACATATATATGTACATATATATATACATATATATGTACATATATATATACATATATATGTGCATATATATGTACAAGTATCTTGAGAGAAAAGCTGAACATTAGAAGCATCAGTTGTGGTGTGCAAGAGAGACGATTGCGCTGGTATGGACATGTGGTGAGAATGGATGAGGATAGCTGCGTGAAAAAGTGCCACACCCTAACAGTTGAGGGAACCCGTGGAAGAGGTAGGCCCAAGAAGACCTGGGCTGAGGTGGTGAGGCAAGACCTTCGTACATTGGGCCTCACCGAGGCGATGACTACTGACCGAGACCTTTGGAAATGTGCTGTGCGTGAGAAGACCCGGCAAGCCAAGTAAGATCGTTGCCAGTGCCCCTGGACTGGTTCTTGTGCGGGTGGCACATGAGATGCACCATTTTGAGTGTGGCCGTTGCCAGTACCGCCTGACTGGCTCCCGTAGGATTTTCGAGCGAGATCGTTGCCAGTGCCCCTGGACTGGCTTGTGCGGGTGGCACATAAAAGACACCATTTCGAGCATGGCCGTTTTCGTGCGGGTGACACGTAAAAGCACCCACTACACTCTCTGAGTGGTTGGCGTTAGGAAGGGCATCCAGCTGTAGAAACTCTGCCAAATTAGACTGGAGCCTGGTGTTGCCATCCGGTTTCACCAGTCCTCAGTCAAATCGTCCAACCCATGCTAGCATGGAAAGCGGACGTTAAACGATGATGATGATATATATATATGCATGTATATGTACATATATATACATATATTTGCACATATATATGTACATATATATATACATATACACACACACACACACACACACACACATATATATTTAAGGTAAACAGAAAATGCATATAATATCGATGAGCAGCAACTGATTTGCATCAATTATTTATTTATTTATTATTTACAAAAAGACTGCATCCCATCCAACAGCTGTTTCTGCTGTCAACATTCTTTGGTATTACCATTATTATTATTAATGGTATTACCATTAATATCTCCCTAGGGAGATATGCGTGTGTATCTCCCCATGACTTGATTCTTACCATATTCAACCTTTCCTTCTTCTTTTCTTGTCTCTTCTTTTTATTTATTTATTTATTTTCCACTCTGATGAAGCTCCATGATTCAAATCGATTTTATTACCAACAATGATATATATTTTTAGCATAATAATGGTAATACCAAAGAGTATTTGCAGCAGAAACAACTGTCAGACGGGATACAGTCTTTTTCGACATAATTAACAAACAATAATTGATGCAAATTGTTGTTAATCAATGTTATTTTCATTTTCTGTTTTCTTTAAATTTTGATTCCCAATAAAATCCTTTTTATCCTTGTCTTTACCTATAATTTATGAGCATAACTTATTTGCCCATGTTTAAATATAGGTAATATACTAGTAGTATAATGGATAGCTTTATCCCTTAGACAGTTATTTTAACTTCAAACTCAGCTAACTTTTATATATATATATATATATATATATATATATATATACTGATGACTTGGCCCTCACAGCAGAATCACTACCAGAACTGGAGAAGAAATTTAAGGTGTGGAAGCAAGGTTTAGAATCAAAGGACCTTAGAGTCAATGTCGCAAGAGGTGCAGCAACATCAAAGGAAGATTAACCGGTAAGATAGCTTTCGTATGCAGCAGATGCACAGGGGCAATAAACACCACAGATGCTCAGAAAACAGACTCCATCATATGCCAGGGGGAGAAACTAGAAGTAGTTGATAGCTTCTGCTACCTAGGTGACCAAGTCTGGAGTTGGGGTGGATGCTCAATGAGTGTTGCCGCTAGAATAAGAATAACCTGGGCAAAGTTCAGACAGCTTCTACCCCTACTGGTGACAAAGGGTCTCTTGCTCAGAGTGAAAGGTAGATTGTATGATGCATGTGTGTGAACTGCAATGCTACATGGCAGTGAAACATGGGCCATGACTGCTGAAGACATGCACAGGCTCGAAAGAAATGAAGCTAGCATGATGTGCTGGGTGTGTGATGTCAGTGTGCACACACGACAGAGTGTAAGTGCCCTGAGAGAAAAATTGGATATAAGAAGCATTGGATGTGGCATGCAAGAGAGACATTTGCGTGCCACGTGGTCATGTACTGCGGATAGATGAGGAGAGATGTGTGAAGAAGTGCCACTCCCAAAGAGTTGAAGGAATCCGGGGTAGAGGTACACCCAGGAAGACATGGGATGAGGTGGTAAAGCACAACTTTCAAAGGTTGGGCCTCACAGAGGCAATGATGAAAGACCAAGATCTCTGGAGATATACTGTGACTGAGAAAACCCAGCAAATAAAGTGAGTTCACAGCTGAAACCTACACCAGTGTCGTATAATCAACCCACTCAAAAAGTACCTTGGATCATAGGGCGACATGCTGTGCTTGAAGAGACCTATTGAGTCAAAAACATCAACATCAAAATCAAATCAAATCAAATGGAAATTATAGTTGTGGTCCCATGCTAGTGGCACGTAAAAAGCACCATCCAAACATGGCCGATGCCAGTGCCGGCTTGACAAGCTTCTGTGCCGGTGGCACATAAAAAGCTTCATCTGATCCTGGTTCATCCCAGCCCCCTCTGGTCCCTGTGCCAGTGGCAGGTAAAAAAAGCACCCACTACACTCTCGGAGTGGTTGGTGTTAGGAAGGGTATCCAGTTGTAGAAACTCTGCCAAATCAGATGGGGTCTGGTGCAGCCTCCTGGGTTCCTAGACCCCAGTTGAACAATCCAACCCATGCCAGCATGGAAAACGGACATTAAACCATGATGATGATATATATATATGTGTGTGTGTGTGCGTGTGTGTGTGTGTGCGTGTGTGTGTGTGTGTATACATACATATAGATAGATATGTACAGACATATATATACATATGTGTATACATCATCATCATCATCATCGTTTAATGTCCACTTTCCATGCTGGCATGGGTTGGACGATTTGATTGAGGACTGGTGAAACCAGATGGCTACACCAGGCTCCAATCTGACTTGGCAGAGTTTCTACAGCTGGATGCCCTTCCTAACGCCAACCACTCGGAGAGTGTAGTGGGTGCTTTTACGTATCACCCGCACAAAGGCCAGTCAGGCGGTACTGGCAACGGCCACACTCAAAATGGTGTATTTTATGTGCCACTCACACAAGAGCCAGTCCAGGGGCACTGGCATGTATACATACATGCATATATATATACGTATATACATACATATGCATATACATATATATGTATATGCATACATATGCATATACATATAAATATATATGTATATATACATACATATGCATATACATATATACATATATACGTAAAGACATACATATGCATATACATACATATATATATATATATATATACATACATATGCATATACATATATATATATATATACATACATATGCATATACATATATATATATATATATATATATATACATACATATGCATATACATATATACATATATACGTATATACATACATATGCATATACATATATATATATATATATATATATATATACATACATATGCATATATACATATATACGTATATATATACATACATATGCATATATATATATATATATATATATATATATATATATATATATACATACATATGCATATACATATATATATATATATATACATACATATGCATATACATATATATATATACATATATGCATACATATGCATAGTTGATATATATCTACTGCAATGACAGTTTTTTTCAATAATGAACCAACAATACCATTCATGTCCACTTACTTGGTCAGCAACAAACAAGCCTTTATTTCTTTCTCTTTTGGCACATGTTAGGTAATATGTGTAATTCTCATGCATGCCATATTGAAAATCGCGATCACAGTCTGCCCCTTTGCACTGCTTAGTATCGGTCGGTATTGTTCTGTAAGAAGAAGTAGAAGGAAGCTAGAATCCGTTATTGCTTTGAAGTAAAGGACTACCAATTCATAGAGAGAAAGTCTCTATATGGTTAAATAATTTGCTAGAAATGTCAGCCACATCTCCTCATGTCTTAAAAATGGAGACTTGTGTCATAAATGAAACTGAAATCCTAGATACAATAAGCTTAAACAAAGATAAATTGTTGTTATACTTGGGGATGGTCATTTTGCCAATCAACACACACACACTTATTTGATCTTTACAATAGCTTCATTATTATTATTATTATTATCATTAATATTATTACACTTCGCTTATTTGTCAGAGCTCTTTTGTTACACATCTTGCGACCCCTTCAATGATTATCTGTTTTCCATGTCTCTTCTTCTAGACCAAAGAGAAGAGGAGATACAGAGAAGAACAGACAGTCATTGAAAGGGTCAAAAAATGTGTGACAAATGAACGAGAATAAAGTTCAAGTGAAGAGCAAGTAACTAGTGTGTGTGTTTGTTGGCAAAAGATGACCCTCCCCAGATATAACAATATCTCTTTCACCACATAATTTCGCATCAGGATCTTGCAAAACAAATCCATAAAGGTTAAAAAGATAAGCTGTTTATGAAACAAGGCAACAACAAATAATAAAGAACAACAAAATTTACAGGGCATGTTCATGAATGAAGGAAAAAGTTTATAGATAGGCACAGGAGTGGCTGTGTGGAAAGAAGCTTGCTTCCAAAACACTTGGTTCCGGGTTGTCCTACTGCGTGATATTTTTGGCAAGTGTCATCTACTCTAGCCTTGGGCCGACCAAAGCCTTGTGAGTGGATTTGGTAGACAAAAACTGAAAGAAGCCTGTTGAGCATATTACTTCCTGACTGGTCCCGTGCCGATGATGATGATGATATGTATTTGTGCATGTGTTTGTCCCCACCACCATCACTTGACAACCGGTGTTGGTGTGTTTACATCCCTGTAACCTAGCGGTTCAGTAAAAAAGACCAACAGAATGAGTCCTGGGGTCAATTTGTTCAACTAAAGGCAGTGCTCCAGCATGGCCACAGTCAAAATGACTGAAACAAGTAAAAAAAAAAAGAATAAAAGAGAATGTTTCAGACATAATGATTCATTGGATTCAAGAGAGAAGTCAAGGAGAGACGAAGGAGAGAAGAAAAAAGAGAGACAAAGATAAAAGGAGAAAGAACCAGGAAAAAAATGCCTGTTGGTTAGAGAATATGTGAACTGAAGACACACATTTTTTTTTTTACTTGATTCCAAAAGGGGTCTCAGGAAGTAGTGTCCCTGCCTTCCTAAGCTAGTTTCCCACCACATGTCTTAAAAATCGTAGTAGAGGCCTTAGTCTCGGGTCCACTCATGTCTAGAAACTGAAGTAGAAAATCCAGCTCCAAAAAAGGCCTCATGATAGCAAAGGAGAATGGGCACCAACCAGCCCAAAGGTCAGGGTGGGCTGCACTTGCCTACCTCAGTTGCTATGGCATTGAGGTAGAACCGGCTACTCCTGTTAACGGGGACAAAACCCTGATTTAAAACACTGGATGATGATTCTCTTCTTTTCTTTTTCATCTTCTTCCTTTTTTTCCTTCTCTTCCTAGTCGCTCTTAGACTTTCCTCTTGTAGCCAATGAAGGACCATGTCCAAAACATAATGCTTTTACTTTATAACTGTTTTTTTTTCTTTCTTTCAGAGTCAACCTAATAATAAGGGAGTAAAGATTGTTTGCCAACATAACATGGCAGTCCTGGTTTAGGATGAATGTTGCTGTAATTTAGCCCTAGGAGACATCGTCTCCAGCTGGCTATACGACATGATCTGTGTCCTTATATTTTAGAACAAGGGAATCTAGCATCTCCACAGATATTGTTTTGAGCTGAGTGGGGGTGCTAGATTCCCCTGTTCAAAAATATAAGGACACAGATTGTGCCATATAGCCAGCTGGAGATGATGTTATCTGGGGCTAAATTACATTAACATTAGTCCTAAACCAGGACTGCCATGTTATTTTGGCAAACAATCTTTACTCCAAAGTACTGTTGCTGAATATCTCTCATTGTGAGATTTAAATATAGTAATTTTCTAATAATAATGGTTTCAAATTTTGGCACAAGGCCAACAATTCATGAGGTGGGGCAATAAGTTTATCTCATCAACCCCAGTGCTAAACTAGTACTTGTTTCACCAACCCCGAAAGGATAAAAAGCAAATTTGACCTCAACAGAATTTGAATTCAGAACGTAAGAATGGACGAAATGCCACTGAGCATTTTACCCTGCATCAGCCGAATAATTTTAGCTGTGAAAATCCTTAGGACATTTTTTCTTGCCATTAGCATTTGCTTTATTGATAAATGTTCATGTGGACCTTCCACACCTATCTAACCTACACTTTGATATACTTTAACTCTCAGATTATCTTACACCTTGGATATCATAGGCTTACCATCTAGGATTACATCAGTTCTTCCCCTTTGATAAGTTGCTTATGGCTTGACTGTCCTTGATCAGGGTCTAGCTCAATGGTTCCCAACCTTTTCACTACCAACGACCCTCTTAATTTAAATGAATTTTCCCACAGACCCCCAGGACTCTAGGATATGTAAAGGTCTGTCAGCTTAACATGTTCGCAGATCCTCAGTTCCCCAGTACTACCTATGTGGACCACCTGGGGTCAGTGGACCACCTGGGGTCAGTGGACCACAGGTAGGAAACCACTAGTCCAGGTGAACCAGGGCTAAGCACAGTCAAATTACTATAATTAAAATTAATAGACTCTAATGGCATCAGCTGATGTAAGCATCATACCCACTTCATCATCTGCTGCTGTGTTTCAGTTTCTGAAGGATAGTAAAGTACTTTGTAGCAGAAGGATGTAATGCTTTTATTATGTTTACCTGGGATGAGGTGGTGATTGGGCCCTGGATGACCTGGGATGAGGTGGTGATTGGGCCCTGGAGGACCTGGAATAAGGTGATGATTGGGCCCAGAAACACCTGGATGAGGTGGTGACTGGGCCCAGGAAGACCTTTGAACGTTGGGCCTCACAGAGGCAATGACAAGTGAATGACACCTTCGGAGACACGCTGTGCCTGAGAAGACCCAGCAAGCCAAGTGAGACCATAACTGTGGCCTATGCCAGTACATCATACCAGCCCATTTAAGAGTACCCTTCAATCATCGGGCAATAAACGGCATTTGTGAAGACCTGTTGAGTCAAGTGAAGTTATTGTCATGGCCAATGCCAGTACTACCTGATTGGCACCCGTGCCAGTGGCACATAAAAAGTATTATTCGTGTGTGGTCAGTGCCAGTGCTGCATGATTGGTCAAAAAGCACCATTCAAGTGTGGTTAATGCCAGTACTGCCTGACTGGCCCTCATGCTGGTGACACATAAAAAGAACCCACTACACTCTCTGAGTGGTTGGCGTTAGGAAAGGCATCCAGCTGTAGAAACTGCCAGATTGGATTGGAGCCTGGTGCAGCCTTCTGGCTTGCCAGTCCTCAGTGAAACCATCCAACCCATGCCAGCATGGAAAGTGGACATTAAACGAAGATGATGATGATGTTTAAGCTTAAATACCACAGAATGGGCTCACCAGACCTTTTCTTTCCATCGAGTCACATGATCCAGTGGCTTGCCAAACTAGTTGCATGTATTGGTCAGTTACTAACTGTTCAATTGCATGTTTGCAACAATTTGTTTTCAATGCGGAAAAGATCACTTTGTCTCTGGAGCCTACCCAGGGTTATAAAAGCCCTTGTGTTCTGCTTCGCTTGGTCTTTGGCATCAGCCATTGACCACACGCCACGTCTCTTTGGACCAGCATCGATCAACCAGAAATCCAGTCTGTCACACAGCTCTCTTCAACCGGTCTTCTCTGGTCTTCATTGTTACCACAACAGACAGCAGACCATTAGCCACATCAACAGAACCAGCAGAACTGAAGTCATTTAAATCCTTGTTCCAGGCCGTAATATAACCATTATTCTCTTTTGACAATTCGTATTTTGATAACGAGACGAAGAAATTGTAGCTTGTTCAACTTACCCAAAACTTCACATTTATTTCTTTCTCTGTTATAACTTCCTGTGGAGACGCAATGGCGCAATGGCCCAGTGGTTAGGGCAGCAGACTTCCAGTCATAGGATTGCAGTTTCGATTCCCAGACCAGACATTGTGAGTGTTTATTGAGCGAAAACACTCAAAGCTCCACAAGGCTCCAGCGGAGCAGGGGGGGGGACCCTGCTGTACTCCTTCACTACAACTTTCTCTCACTCTATCTTTCTGTTTCTGTTGTACCTGTATTTCAAAGGGCCAGCCTTGTCACACTCTGTGTCACGCTGAATCTCTCCAAGAACTACATTAAGGGTACACGTGTCTGTGGGGTGCTCAGCCACTTGCATGTTAATTTCGCGAGCAGGCTGTTCCATTGATCGGATCAGCTGGAACCCTCATCGTCATAACCAATGGAGTATCACAATAACTTCTTCCTACTCCACAGGGATCCATTAAATAAGTGTTTTCCACCCTGCTAGGGTTTTAAAGCTTTGCTGATATAATGGAATCATATGAAATAGTTTGATTGTAAACGTGAATACTTATTGAATACTTATTTTATTTGAATTCACTCATTATAGAATATTTTCCTTATTTCTACTTCAATAAATACATAAAATAATATCAAATGACAGACCAAATTTGGGTAGATCACAGTAAAAAAGTGAAGTCAAAGGGAGATAAGCAAATGTATGAAATTAATTTTGGTTCATTAAATCTTAGTCTTTTGATCGTTTCATATGTTCAGGATTTTATTGACAGAAAGAAAAAAAATAGGGAAAATATTCCATAACAAGAGAATTAAGGGAATGAAAATATTTTATGTATAAATCATTTATGTTTTTACTTGTCTTTGAGAAGTAGACACAGGAAGTTTGCGTGACATGGTAACTAAGCAGCAGATATAGTTTACTGGCCATGTGCTTCAATAACACAAGAGAGACATGTTACTATCATGAGGAGAAAAGAGACCAGGGAAGTTATGGCACAGTATGTTCCAGGACGACATGATAGCATTGAGAGTTGACTCAAGTGCAGCCAGGAGGAAGACAAGCGATCAAAATGTCTGGAGGTTTATTGCTTGTTGTACTGACAGCACTGGAGAATCAAAGAGCTAAGAGAGAAATATCTTATATGTTTCTCAAATAAGCTCCTTTTTAAAACTGTAAATGTTTTTAATACCATTTCCCTAAGTATTTCCTAAGTATTTTTCCTTCAGATATTTCCAAATTCACATGTTTTGATCTTTTGATATCTGGCATTTGGTATGCTGAGATTTGAGTTTTTCAAACTTTCAGTATTCTGCTTATAAAGTCTCTTCAAATTTGTCTTCCTGACATTCACTCTTATGACTCAAACTCTCTATACTCGATTCTCTGAAGCTACTGAATTCAATGTGTCTATAAATGGTCAAGATTGGTCAAGTGATCAAGTGACGTAGACACCTCTGATTGGTCAAGTGACATAGACACCTCTGACGAGATCCCAATAATGGTTGAAAAATCAATTAAGGCTGTCCAGCGTTTCCTCAGTCCACAGAGAAATACATAAATGTGACATGTCCACTACATAAGGTCACATATATTATGCCATATCTTGAAAATGTGTTGACAAGTAGAAGATAAAGTGTTAAATACTCACAATATGCAAATTAGATGCACCAATTCTTTGGAGTTACGAGATTTGATGTGTCTTTAAACGGATTGGCTTTTTGCTTTTCTGGGATTGGTCAAAGGATGTACACACCTTTCATGAAACCCCAATAAGAGCTAAAAATCAATAAATGTTTTTTTGTATTTTTTTACTTGATTCAATCATTAGACTGTAGCCATTCTGGGGCACTGCCTTGAAGAGTTTTTAGATGAATGAATCAACACAAGTACGTTTTTTTTAAGCCTGGTATTTATTCTATCAATCTCTTTTGCCAAACTGCTAAGTTACAGGAATATAAACACACCAACATTAGATGTCAAATGGTGATAAGAGACAAACACACACAATGGGCTTCTTTCAGTTTCTGTTTTCTAAATCCACTCACAAGGCGTTGGATGGCTTGAAGTTATACTAGAAGACACTTGCCTAGGGTATCATGCAGTGGAACCGAACCCACAACCATGTGGTTGGAAAGCCTGTGCTTGTTTGTCATTTCTTCCCAACCTCCTGAGAAATAGGTAAGACTGATATGCTTGCATGTCTACACAAAGGAATGTGTATTAAAGGAATATGTAAGACATATTCCTGATGAAACTAAATACACATCATCAGGGTACAGGGAGTTATTATATTCAACGACTAATGACTTCAACAACTAATGACTCTTCAATGACAAACGACTCTTCAATGACAAATGACTCTTCAATGAGAAATGACTCTTCAATGAGAAATGACTCTTCAATGAGAAATGACACTTCAATGTCAAACAACTCTTCAATGACTAATGACTCTTCAGTGACAAATGACTCTTCAATGCCAAACGACTCTTCAATGACAAATGACTCTTCAATGACAAACGACTCTTCAATGACAAACGCCTTTTCAATGACAAATGACTCTTCAATGACAAACGACTCTTCAATGACTAATGACTCTTCAATGACAAATGACTCCTCAATGACTAATGACTCTTCAATGACTAATGACTCTAATGTGACTAGCTGAATCTGTACTTACTTTACATTTGTTCCATCCCTGATGAGGTCATGGCACATATATTGAAGGACCAGTTCACAATTGTTGTTGGGATGCTGGCATGAGTGCTGTTTAGTCCTAGTGAATGGAATGTTTAAACATTTGGTTGACTTTTAAAAATAAAGAAGCGGGGTTAGTAATCTCATGGAAGGAAAGATAGCAAAGTGCTAAAAACAGTTTCAAGGACATTATTATCATTATTATTATCACTATCTTCTTCTTTCAATTCTGTTTCCGTTTCTTGCCGAATGTCTTCCTGACACCTAGAGCAAAGAAACTCACTGTATACAATGGTAGGCCATTAAAATAAACACTCAAGATTGTTCATTTACAAAGTCATGTGGTAGAAAAAAATGTGGAAGAAAGAGAGAAAGAAAGAAAAGAAAAGAAGAGAAAAGGAGAAAAAGAAAAAGAAAACAAAGAAAATAAAGGTTAAAAAAAGAAAAAGTTCACAACAATGCTCTCCTCAATACATGTGACATACCAGTTAAAACAGTCTTTTGTATTTCTTGTATAGATGTTAAACCAGGCACCATCCTCAAATAATAATAATAATAATAATAATAATAATAATAATATTATTATTATTATTAAGTGAGAGAGCAGTGCATGCCATCAAAGTGAAACTGGGGTAAAATATACAAAGCCCAGTATACCCTCCATGACTCCATACTCATTTGATAAGGGTACACCACGCACATGCATTGCAACCATATGTGCGCGACGTGGTGATCTCATATCAAGATAAACAGCGCAGGGAGTGGTGGTGAACCCTGCTGTACTCTTTCACCACAACTTTCTCTCACTCTTTCTTCCTGTTTCTGTTGTACCGGTATTTCAAGGGACCAATATTATCACATTCTGTGTCACGCTGAATCTCCCTGAGAACTACATTAAGGGTACACATGTCTGTGGGGTACTCAGCCACTTACACATTAATTTCATGAGCAGGCTGTTCTGTTGATCAAATCAACTGGATCCCTCATCGTCATAACCGATGGAGTGACATGATATATGTGTGTGTGTGTATGTGTGTGTGTGCGTGTGAAGGCATGTGCCTTAGTGGTTAGAGCATTTGGCTCACAATTGTAAGGTCATGAGTTCAATACCTGGTGGCACGTTATGTCCTTGAGCAAGACACTTTATTTCACATTGCTCCAGTCCACCCAGCTGGCAAAAATGAATAGTACCTGTATTTCAAAGGGGCCAGTCTTGTCACACTCTGTATCATGCTGAATCTCCCTGAGAACTACATTAAGGGCACAAATGTCTGTGGAGTGCTCAGCCACTTGCACGTTAATTTCACGAGCAGGCTGTTCCAACGATCAGATTAACTGGAACCCTCGTCATCATAACCGACGGAGTGCCACAATGACAATGTATGTATGTGTGTATGTATGTATATACATTTGCCAGTGTGTATGAATGCGCTTTTTAAAAGAAGGTATTTATATTTTCTTTTTCTTTTGTTTGTTTTTAATATGTTTATGACTTAGTCAGAGCGAAAGTAAAAGCATTGAAGACATTTGCAGACCAACATAGACTCATGAGTCAGATGTGATTGATGTTCAATTTGAATGTCTGTAGTTCATGTTGCTAAAGAAAATGTGGGCAGAGAATGAATTATAAAAGGATTTATTTAAGGAGAAGGATTTTTTTTAAATGGTTGAATCACATAGAATTGAAGAGAATAGGGTGGATACATTGTATAAAGCTAGGTGGAAGAGGTACACATCTCTGTATTTCGGAGGTTATCATAGTAGTGATAGAAGAAGCAACAAGATACAAAATATACATAAAATAAAGATGGAGTGTGATGATAAGTGAATCATAGTTAATTGATTAACTCTTCTTTCGTTACCATATTTCTGTTGAGATGTTCTGTGTTTCTTTCAATTGATTTTAAATATAACAAAGAATTTAGTAAAATAACTTAGTTATCATTGAGCTAGTGCTAGGAACATAAATTGTGACTAAAGTTTGGTGGAAGATTTTTATTCAAAATCTATGAAAACAAGACATTTGTACTACAGAGCCAGAGGCTGTTTCAGGCAGGTTGGTATCAAAAGGGTTAAATTAATCATTTGTTAACCCTTTTGTCACCATATTTCTGTTGAAATGCTCTGTGTTTCTTTCAATTGATTTTAAATATAACAAAGAATTTAGTAAAATAACTTAGTTATCTTTTAGCTAGTGTTAGGAACATAAATTGTGATTGAGGTTTGGAGGAAGATTTTAATTCAGAACTTTTGAAAACAAGACATTTGTACTCAGAGCCAGAGGTGGTTTTAGCTGGGTTGATTTGAAAGGGTTAAATTAATTGTTTGTTAACCCTTTTGTTGTCATATTTCTGTTGAGATGTTCAGTGTTTCTTTCAATTAATTTTAAATATAACAAAGAATTTAGTAAAATAACTTAGTTATCTTTTAGCTAGTGTTAGGAACATAAATTGTGACTAAGGTTTGGAGGAAGATTTTAATTCAAATCTTATGAAAACAAGACATTTCTACTAAAGAGCCAAAGGTGGTTTCAGCCAGGTTGGCATGGAAAGGATTAAATGCCTTTCTCTTCGGTTTGATTGAAGATATCAGAGTACCTGTAACAACACTGCCCCTGATCTCTGATATAAGGGAAGTAGTACTCAGATGTTGGTCTACTGTACATGAGTGTATATATAATAATATCATTGTTCCAGATGTGTGGGTCAAGAGGACAAAATAGGGGCAATCCTTTTGTAATCTAGGCTAAGGGTGTTATGTAGTAACAGTACTAACCTAAATATGTGTGTTTCACAGTCCCAATGTGGTTCAAGGATATATGTGTATGAATGTATGTGTATGAATGTATGTGTGTTTGAGTATGTACAAGTGTGTGAGTATGTGTATGTTTGTGTATGTATGTATATATGTGTGTGTGGGCGGAGTGTGTGTATAAATGTAGGTCTAGAATGTTTTCAAGTGTGACAGCAGCACTGTCCTTGATATTTGAGCTGTACTATTGGTGGTGGTGTGTATGTGTGTGGGGGGGTTAACAGCAGTCTGATCCGGATAAGTAAACAATACACAAAAATCATGATTTGAGACTGTGACTGTGTCAGTAGTTGAGACACTGACTCAGATAATGATATGACAACTAGCTGACCCCGTGCCATCATTAATGACAGTTAATTAAAGTATCTTATATATAAATAAGGTACATAATAATCACACATACAAACATTCACATACTTCCTTTGTACACACACACAGAGTTGAAATGCTGATTTCTTTTTTCACCCTTTCCTTCCTTATTCATCTATCACCCCTTCCTTTCTCTCACACCCACTCAGTTAGGGCTATTACTCTCACTACTTCTCCTTCACTGAATTACTATTTTCTCTCTTCCTCTGTATCCGGCGTGATTCTGGACAAATATATATATATATATGTATATATATATATATATATATACAAATATATAAAAACACCATGCTCATCATTGTATTAGGAGATGTCATCGTGAATTGAGGATATTAGAGTGTGTGTCTATAAGCTGTACTGTCCCTGCACTCTGATATGACTCAGCAATGTGAGTGTGTGTGTGTGTGTGTTGTAGCCTTTTGAGTGGATTTATTTTATGATTTTCCTAAGACATAGAGACGATATTAACCAGTAGTTAGAACTCAATATACTTAAGCATTAGAATAAAGAGTTAGGTGGGACTGATTTATGAATAACAAAAAAGAACAGGAGTCATGTCATCAACTTCATTAGCTTACAGTTGTTTCTGCTATAACAAGCACTGCACTCAGAGTTGACTGCTTGTGCAACAGTTTAGAGCAGAAGCAGTTGTAAGCCAATAAAGTTTCTTATGGGATCCCTCTTCCTTTGTCACCCATTAACTAATGTGTGTGTGTGTGTTTGTGTATATATATATATATATATATATATATATATATATATATATATATAT
>NC_068981.1:193760733-193763771 GCF_001194135.2 Octopus bimaculoides
GCGTGATCGTTACCAGCCCCACCTTACTGGCACTTGTGCCGGTGGCAGGTGAAGAAATATTCGAGCACATAAAAAACACCATTTGAGCGTAGTCGTTGCCAGTACTGCTTGTCTGGCCCTCGTGCTGGTGGCACATAAAAGCACCCACTATACTCTCAGAGTGGTTAGCGTTAGGAAGGGCATCCAGCTGTAGAAACTCTGCCAAATCAGATTGAAGCCTGGTGTAGCCATCTGGTTCACCAGTCCTCAGTCAAATCGTCCAACCCATGCTAGCATGGAAAGCGGACGTTAAATGATGATGATGATGATGATGATACATCCATACATACAGAAGTTTATCATTTAGATATGTATGAGCATGTTTAGATATGCAACTATATGCATGAGAATGCATACATAAAAGAGTACAAATCTGCATGTACATACATACACACATACATACATACATACAAATAAAAATACCCTGTTGTTGACATTGAAATTCCAAAGAAAGAGCCTTGGATCTAAGTTAGAAACTGTCTCTATCTCTATTGGCAAGAAATTTTGAAATAAACTGAATAATGACATACATAAACATAAATAAATAGACAGATATAGATGTGTGAAAAAAATGAAGAGGATTTTCTGAAAGCAACATCTCAGGCAGGCCTTGAAATAGAATATGATGTCCCTGGCAAAATTTCAAAGTCGTCATCATCTCTCACCTTCACTAATTTTACCAAACCTCTTCAAGACTTACCATTCTATCATCAGTTTTGAACCTGTGTAATAGTAGAGTCTTCGAGAGTTGTAACCACCTTTATTGTTGTTCTGGGAATCAAATAATCTGAAATACAAAATAAAGACAAATTTGTATACACTGGAGTATACATACACACACACACACATAACTTAGAAATATTTCAGCCAAAGATTGGCCCAGGCCATATCTAAGTTAACACCTGATAAGATCTATTAAGACATTTTTAAGTCAAGTCTGGAGGTATCATGATCCATTCAAGTAAGGAGTTGTTATTGACTGAGATGTATCCAGGTACAGGTGACTTGTCTGGTATCCCTTGGAAAAGTTGGTCTAGGTTTCATTTGAGGGTGATGGGATCTTTTTCTTCTCTGATTTGTTTTAGGATAATATTAAATAGAACAGGGCCTGTTGAGGTAAAGTGATTGTGTTGCAGTGAATTAATGTGTTGTGAGTCTGAATTGTGCAGAAGGCATATGTATGGCTTGGGGTCCCAGCCTCAGATGAATTCTTAATTTGACTTTAAGGTCATTCAGGCAATGCTGGCAGTATATGCTCCACATTGAGCAAATGATGTAGCACTCATGGCAGCTTTGCAGAGAATAGAGGTTCAGTGTTTTAAGGCAGTCCAAATAATCAAGATCAGTCATACCTTTTGTGTTTTTAGTGAATGCTCTCTGGAGTGACTCAGTTCTTGTAATGTTTTGTTTAGTATTAGGGACAAAAGGGGGGCAACAATAATCTAGATGTAACCATACAAAGGAAGAGAAAAGGGAAATGGTGTTTGTCTCTCCAGTCCGCAAAGTTCTGAGAATCTAGGAGCTCATCCTGCAACTTCACAGAATAATTGTTCAGCTAGAGGGGGCACTGCCAAATTCCCATTCAAAATATATAGTTTCCAAAGTGACAACTAGTCACTGATCTATAAATTAGAAAATTACTATTTGTATAACTCACAATGAGAGATAATCAGCAACAGTACTTTGGAGTAAAGATTGTTTGCCAACATAACACGGCAGTGCCACTTCTAGCCGATGAAGAGAAATAACCCAGAAATCGCGATACACAGATATTGTTTTGAGCTGAGTGGGCGGGGTGCTAGATTCCCTTGTTCAAAAATATAAGGACACAGATCATGTCGTATAGCCAGCTGGAGACAATGTCTCCTGGGGCTAAAATTATAGCAACATTCATCCTAAACCAGGACTGCCGTGTTATGTTGGCAAACAATCTTTACTACAAAGTACTGTTGCTGAATATCTCGCTGTGAGATTTAAAAATAGTAGTTTCCTAATGAAAGAATCCTGTTGTATATGTATTTGTGTACCCTTGTTTAATATCCTATGATGGTTATAAATGAGCATCATTATCATCATCATCTCACAAGCAATGTTGTTTGTTTCCAGTCTCCTATAAGAACCTATCTAGCCAAGGGGACAGTATTATTTTACTTGGAAACAGGTGAGGGCTGGTGACAGGAAGAGCATCCACCCATGGGAAATCTGCATCAGTAAATGCTGTCAGAGCCATGCAAGCATGGGAAAATAAGCATTAGAGGATGACGATGATAACATTTCTGGAAATCACTTTTTGGGATGCTGTAGAGCTGTGCCGATGAATTTTGCTTAATGTCCTCTGTTGACTCAAATCTTCTCCCTATTTCTTTCTTTTTTGTTTTTGAGCTTTGGGGATAGCCAAAAGTCAAATGAAGCCAAGTCTGGAGAGTAGGAAGCCTGACAAACAAGTGGTGCGTTTTGTTTCACAAGGAATGCTTGGATGTGAGCAAAATGAACTGACTTAACTGACCTATGGCTCATTCCAACTTTGGTAACAATCTCCTCAAAAGTCACACAATGGCCTTCATAGAATATTCCACGAACCTTTGCAATCATTTCGTCTTTTCTGCAAGTCAATGGTCTTCCACAAAATGGCTCACTGTCCACTGAGGTGCAGCCATCTTTGAACTGGATGTACCACTCCTTTATTTGTGTTTTCCTCATAGCATCATCTCCAAAAGCCTTCTGAATCTTCTCGATAGCCAGGTTTTTGGCAGAATTTGATACGGTATCTTTACTCAATGCTCTTGGTCATCTTGATTCAAAAAGAAAAGTCACACAGCACACTCTTCACGTCTGTACTCAACATGTCACTTCAGATGAATGGCACAACCTACAGACATGAAAGTTTTTGTGCATGCTCAGCAAGGACGAGGCCACCTAAAATCAAGGTCGGATACTTTTTGACTACACCTCGTATATATGTGTATGTATGTATTATATATATATATATATATATATAT
>NC_068981.1:193763852-193768231 GCF_001194135.2 Octopus bimaculoides
CTTGAGAAGAAGACCCATCAAGCCAAGCAAAATTGCAGTCATGGCAGATACTGGTGTCATGCAAATGGCATGTAAAAACACCTATTACACTCTCAGAGTGGTTGGCATTAGGACGGGCATCCATGCCAAATTAGACTGGAGTCTGGTGCAGCCTTCCAGCTTGCAAGCTCTGGTCAAACCATCCAACCCTTGCCAGGATGGACAACAGACATTAAATGATGATGATGATGATGATGATGATGTGTGTATGTGTGTTTGTGTGAGTGTATGTGTGTGTATGTGCATATGTGTACATATTATATTAGAGGAAAAAGGACAACAAAAGACAAGGCAGGTCAGGTATCTCAGGTCATTAAGACTATTTAATTAGGGTAAGGTGAATTTGAAGTCTTACAGTTGTGGTCTTAAAGACCACAAACCAGATTTCATAACCAAACCCTCTATGAGGCTCGTCTGCCTTACCAAATCGGACTTAGCATGAATCAGTAAGAACATAATAGACAATATAATACCTATAGTCAAAAAAAAATTAATCAAATTATGGTCCTGCACAGGTGAGGTTATAACCTGATTATAACCTGGTTTCACCTCCTTGAAAACAAAAAAAAACACCTCCTCATTCCTACAATTTGATATCAGCAACTACTACTTTTCTATATCCTGTATCCTCCTTAATAAAGCTCTCATTCTAGCTAAAAACATAACTAACCTGCCCCCTTTCAAATAGACGTAATTCTAACTGCCAGAAAGACACTCATCAACTTCAATAAGCTTTGGAGCCAAGCTACCCTCAAAAATAATAAACAGTAACTATTCATATATATAACCATGGGCTCCTCTGACTCTGCTCAATTCACGGATCTGGTCAGACAATACCTCCTCCAGCAACTCAGCATGTATTTCCCTAACATCAATGCATTGTTGATTACTACTGGCCTAATGAAATCCGCATTAGAGAAGACTAGAAAAGATTTACATACCATATATACTCGAGTAATAGTCAATCTCTGGCAGAAGTCGACCCCCAATTTTTGGCCAAAAAATTGGGAATTTTCCATAGACCTTGTATAAAAGTCGATTCCATTATTTCACAACCAACAAGACAACATTTGTGGTTAAAGGTACCGTATTATCCTGTACATAGAAATAACGCTGTTACAAAATTGTGTGGCTATATTCCTGTAGCCAGCTCTGAAAGTGGAACGCTTGGTGCTTATAATGGAATGCTCGGTGCTTATGGTAAAACACCATTTAATAGCGAGCACTACACATCTGTTGATGGGTGCACCATCACCATTACTAAAATGTATGCACTGGATATGCTGCAAGCCTGCATACACCTTCAAGCACAATAAACACATGTCATACACTCATGGTTTACATGACAAGAAATGTGTTTCACAGACAGCACAATTGGCAAACGTCACAGTCTGAATTCATACAGAGGCATGTCTTTGGTAAGCCTCAAAACATTCAATTAATCACTAGATTAGTGGTTCCCATGCAACCTTTATATTTTTCTCATCTCCAAATACAATAAGCACATACGTCATACCTTTGTCTGTTTAAATGGTGAGAAATATGTTTCACAAACAGCACTATCAGTGAACAACAAGAACTACATGGCCTTATTTATGGGTTTTGTTATTTACTAGGACGTGTATTTTCATGCATAGAATTGGTAATATTACTGTAATTCATTGTATTTTTGTTTCTATTCACTTAGAGATCAGTTCAGCCTCTGCTCCTGATATGGTACTCTCGACTGCCCTGCACTCACCCATATAACATTCGATTGAAACTCAAACTAATAAATAATAATGAATCCGGCAACTTTTTTTTAACAAATAGTACAGGGTGTTCAAAAAGTCTCTCTGCAGTCAATTTTTTGTCATCGAGACATATTGCTCAAATATTGTCTCTTTCCATTTGTAGGTCAACTCACTGAAAGTGAAATTAATAATGCATACTTTGCGCATCACCAGGAGTTTTTCAGTGAACAGATTATTTCAAAGGGACTTTGGCAACCAAGATCACCTGATTTAACACTGCCAGACTTTTTTTTCTGGGGAGCAAGTAAAGGATCAGTGTACAAAAATCGCCCAAAATCCATTAATGAGCTAAAATACACAATCATAACCTTTACAGAGTCCATACCACGTCAGACTCTCCAAGATATATTTCAAAACATGTGTAGAAGAGTCAACTTATGTACTGAAAATTAAGGACGACACTTTTAACACCTCTTATAAAGTTTTTTAAAGTTTTGTAAAGACTAATATATTCTTTTGTAGTCTTATACCATCTTATAAATATTTATTTTGCAATAAAATATTTACTGCAGAGAGACTTTTGGAACACCCTGTATAGATTATACTTCAACTATATTGCCTAATAAAATTGAGGGAAGATCGATTCTCTTGTTTACACCCTACATTCTCTTTAAATGTTAAGGGCTTGGCCAAAATCTTTTTCCATAATAGTAGGCTCTAACTTTCTACGTCACCATAAACACTATACAATCTTCAACAGATCTACTCTTATCCTAGTCTTCCCCATCCAATATAGAATCTATTGTTACCTCATTCAATAAGAGTAAAAATTTGTTCTTACTAACTAAATATATATAATCATAATATAGGTCAATGCAGTGACAACACTAACACCAACCATGATTGTATATATACCACACCCGTAACCCAAGCACTATAACCAGTATAAACCAGGAAACGAATATCCACAATTCTGACGAAGGCTAGAGTACGGCTAAAACGACTGTTAATACTAATAGCACTACTACTACGTGTGCTAATAATACTAATGCAACCACTACTACTAATACTACTATTACTAACAATAATAATAATAATAATAATAGTAATAATAATAATAATGATTTCATTTATTTGCCACAAGGTCGAAGGATGAAGGGGACAATGCAAAGACAGACATAAAGTGTTGGGGTTTACATGTAATGAAATGATAAGAAAAAGAAGGAAAGAAAGTAATTATATACAGTTTACACTGAACAAAAGGGACATATGCATAGCATATAATGGTTAAAAGAAAATAAAAGGTGGAAGGGAAGATGATAGAGATGTAGCCCTCCTGATAAAGGAAGGCCTCTGGGGATAATTAAGGAACCCCACTGTCCGAGATTTCCCTGAAACCCCAGAAGTCAGTACCCTCTCCAATTCCTTCTCTCCGACTCACAGGTCTACACTTAGAGTGGTACCATCCACTCTTGCCATTTTTGCAACTTTCAACCACCTTTCAATAAACTCACTCGAGGACAGCACTTCCCACTCCACTCTCAATTTCCTTTCCAAGTGAAACTTGAAGAGGTCAATAGGAGCTCTACCAAAGAGGAATGTATCTGTCCTTGTGCTTTGTCCACCAAACAACCACTTTCGCCCCAGCCACCAGGCAAAGGTAAACTACCTTGCTTGCCCAATTGAAGGAGGGCAGCTGTGCAATTATCACTACAGACTTGGTCGACAGATGGATCCATCCCACATGTTACAGCAGCTGCTCGATATAATTCCACAAGTCAGCAAAGCCCAGACACTGAAGGAGGGTGTGCAGAACGGTTTTGTCACTCTACCTCAGACAAGCCTGGTGCAGCCTTCTGGCTTTCCAGTCCTCAGTCAAACCGTCTAACCCATACCAGCATGGAAAACAGACATTAACCAATGACGATGATGATGATGACGATGATGATGATGATGAAAAATAGCCTACCTGTTGGCATTATTCCTCCCAACATTTGATTCAGCCAATCGGTTGTTGGAACCACTGAAAAGATAATAATTACGTAAATTAGATTACTGAGATAGGTATAAGTGCAGGTGTAACAGGGTGGTTAAGAAGTTTGCTTCCCCAACCATGGGTTCTTGGGTTCAATTCTATCGTGTTGAATCTTGGGAAAGTGACATCTACTAAAGCCCCAGGCCAACCAAATCCTTTTGAGTGGAATTGGTAAACAGAAACTGAAAGATATCTATTGCATATATATATATATATATATATATATATATATATATATATATATATATATATATATATATATATACAATACATCAAATAGAAGACATCACCAAGTGAAAAATACATAAACACACGAGAGATGAGTACAGGATGTCACCAATGAGTAAAAAATATGTAAACACATAATGAGAGATAAGTACGGGACAAAATACCAAGAGAAGTCTAACTCAGATGTGATGTACAGAGTAAACAATTGATGAAGACAAATATTAAGGGTTGTTACACCATGCATTGTAAAGGGTAACACCTAGGAGAAATTTTGAAAGGATATAGAATAAATAGAAGAGAAGAAAATAGAAGAGAAAGAGAATATATATATATATATATATATA
>NC_068981.1:193769059-193772734 GCF_001194135.2 Octopus bimaculoides
ATATATAAATATATACATATATGAGATTAAGTGTACATATGCCACTATATGTATATGAAAAAAGAATACAAAAAATAGGACAAGAATGCAACAGGTGACAAGACATCCAGACAGTTAGATGATACAAAAAGGGACAAGAAAAAACAAGGATGGGTCATTTGGATTTTTCTTTCGTCAGTTGAGTTCCAGATTATCTTTGCAGTTTCGGCTGGTTATACTGAAGACTGCTCCAATCTTGACAATCAAGGATGGAAAAAAACAAAGAATGGGTCTGCCATAAGGCACACACCAGCTTAATTTAATTCGTCCTTAGTCGAAAGGCACCTGTTGTTAATGTCCTGTTATTTGCATTTGTATTCCATTTCCCTGTTTTCTTTTTTCCCGTCCTTGTTTTTGTATTCATTTGCCGCTTTCCTGTGTCCTTATGTTTACAAGGGAGAGACAAGCACCTCCACCCGGCTAAGCCTGCATCCAGAGACATGTTTCTGAGTCTTTGCTCGTCATCAGTCTGGAGTTGCATGACCTGCTAGTCGAAGATGCCTGTCAATCTCTTGTAAACATATATATAATAATTCTAGTGAAACACATTCACTGATTTCAAATTTAGAAATAATACATTTCTAAATCTCTCAGAGAGATTTATGCAGTAGTGATACGATGAAGTAGTTGTATGCTGTCAAATGTGACAGTCCCCTGAAGGGAATAATACTACTGTTGGTTAGACCTAGGAAGCTGCACCGCTTCCTGTTGGCCTTGACACATTTCCTGAGTCCTTATAACGAGCAAGGACTCAGAAACATGTCTCTGGATGCAGGCTTAGCTGGGTGGAGGTGCTTGTCTCCCCCTTGTAAACATAAGGACACAGAAAATGTGTCTAGGCTGACAGGAAGCGGTGCAGCTTCCTAGGTCTAACCAACAGTAGTTTTATTCCCTTCAGGGGACTGTCACATTAAGTTGACAGCATACAACTACTTCATCGTATCACTACTGCATAAATCTCTCTGAGAGATTTAGAAATGTATTATTTCTAAATTCACTGCTTTCTTCCAAGGAATCTAGTGCTCTTACCTTGAGGCTGGCCAGATTGGAGCAGTCTCGAGTATAACCAGCCGAAACTGCAAAGATAATCTGGAACTTGTCTGACGAGAGAAAACTCTGAATGACCCGTCCTTGTTTTTTCTTGTCCCTTTTTGTATCATCTAACTCTCTGAATGTCTTGTCACTTGTTGCATTCTTGTCCCATTTTTTTGTATCCTTTATATATATATATATATATATGTGGAGAGGAGAAGTGTATTCCCATGCAGGAAAGAATTTAGGAAAATTTATTTTGGGGTTTGAAATGCACCTGAAGCTTAAAAATGCACACGTGTGTGTGTGTGTGTGTGTGTGCGTACATACATGTATATACATTTATATTCATTTATGGGTCTTTATGTGTCTGTAACTTAGTGGTTCAGCTAAAATGGCTGATAGAATTAATACCAGGTTTTAAAAAAGAGAAAAAAATAAGCATTGGGGCTGAGACATTCGACTAAAACATTCTTCAAAGCAGTGGTACCCCAGCATGGCCACAGTCTAATAACTGAAACCAGGATAAGATAAAAGACAAAAGACAGTCAACAATTCTAGGGAATCTGTTGGTTTCTTTGGGCCCCAGCATATACTTTAATGACCCCAGTGGGATGAAAGGTAAAGGGGGCCTCAGCAAGATTTGAACTCAAAAAGTAAAGAGCTGGAAGAAATGCACCACCACCCCCTTCTCACCACCAGCAGATTATCCAGGGTCATAATGGTTCTGCCAGCTCATCCACTTTGACCAGGTTCCCTGTCGGTTATAACAACGAGTGTTCCAAGTGACACGATCTACCAGTCTTCTCTATTTTTTTTTTACTCTTTTACATGTTGCAGTCATTTGACTGCAGCCATGCTGGAGCACCGCCTTTGATTGAACAAATCAACCCCAAGAAGCAACCTTATTCCCTGCAAGCCTAGTACTTTTCTATCAGTCTCTTTTGCCGAACTGCCAAGTTACGGGGATGTAAACATACCAACATCAGTTGTCAAGCGATAGTGGGAGGACAAACACACACAGAAACATATACATATATATGACGGACTTCTTTCAGTTTCCATCTATCAAATCCACTCACAAGGCTTTGGAGGCTATAGTAGAAGACACTTGCCCAAGGTGCCCAACGCAGTGGGACTGAACTTGGAACCATGTGGTTGGAAAACAAGCTTCTTACCACACAGCCATGCCTGTTCATGAAATTAATGTACAAGTGGCTGAGAAATCTACAGACATGCATACTCTTGACATAGTTCCCAAGGAGGTCGGCCCTTTGAATTACAGGTGCTAATTTTTGTCAGCTGAATGGAGAAATACGATTTTACCAAAGCAACACACTTAGCATCCTCCTCTATGGATCTAAATGTTGGAAAACAACCAAAAGAAATTAGAAGTCGTCATTATCATCATCAGCATCGTTTAATGTCCGTTTTCCATGTTGGCATGGGTTTGGTGGTTTGACTGAGGTCTGGAGAACCGGTGTCTGCACCAGGCTCCAATCTGATCTGGTAATGTTTCTACAGCTGGATGCCATTCCTATAATGACAACCACTCTGAGAGTGTAGTTGGTGTTTTTTATGTGCTACCAGCACAGGAGCCAGTCAGGTGGAACTGGCATCGACCATGCTTGAATGATGCTTTTCATGTGACACCGGCACAGGAGCCAGTCAGGCGGCACTGGCATCGACTACGCTTGAATGGTGCTTTCTACGTGCCACCTGCACAGGAGCCAGTCAGGCGGCACTGGCATCGGCCACGTTCAGGTGGTGCTTTTTATGTACCACCGGCACAGGGAGCCAGTCAGGCAGAACTGGTAACAACCCATGCACAAATGGTGCTTATTGCATGTCACCAGCATGAGAGCAAGTCAGGCATCACTGGCATCAGCCACGTTCAGAAGGTGCTTTTTACATGCTACCAGCCTGGGGAGCCAGTCAGGCGAACTGGCAATGATCCACGCATGAGTTGTGCTTATTGCATGCCACCAGCATGGGAGCCAGTCAGGCGGCACAGACATCAACCACGTGCAGATGGTGCTATGAATATCAAAATGATTGATTACACATTTTAATAGTTCAATGCCTTGATGATCTCAGATCAAATCTAACCAATGCTTTTCACTATTCCTGGGGTTAATATTTCTTTTGAATCAGTATTTATCTATATGAAACAATGGCACATTTATGTAATCACTTGGTCTGCTAGAAACAACAGCAAAATCACTCCCAAATCCCACCCCTAATAGCTTAAATAAAGGAACATGTCTTTGACATGCTTTGATGTATAAAAAGATGAGATGCATAAAAGATGAGATAGTCATGGTTGGAATCCCTTTGATCAGAGGTTTGTTCAATCTTGACTAATTTACTTTATTCACAATACATCAGCAAAATTACTATGACTGATTAAGTGGTGGTAGTGGTGGTGGTGATCATGTTAGTGGTTGTGGTGCTCATAGTGATGTAGTGGTGGTGTTGGTAATGGCAGTGGTTGTAGTGGTGGTAATAGTGATAGTGGTGGTGATTGTGGCGGTGGTGGTGGTGGTGATTGTGGCGGTGGTGGTGGTGGTGGTGGTGGTAATGGCAGTGGTTGTAGTAGTGGTA
>NC_068981.1:193772873-193776336 GCF_001194135.2 Octopus bimaculoides
TGTGGCGATGGTGGTGGTGGTGGTGGCAGCGGCGGCGGCGGCGGTGGTGGTGGTGGTGGTAACAGTAGTGATAGTATGGCGATAGTAACAGTGGTGTAGTGGTAATGGTGGTGGTGGTGGTGGTGGTGGTAGAGGTAGTGATGGTGGTGGTGGTGGTGGTGGTAGAGGTAGTGATGGAGGTGGTAGTGGTGGTAGAATTGGTGATAGTGTTATAGTGGTAGTATTGGTGGTGGTCGTGGTGTGATGATGGTGGTGGTGGTGATAGCATCAGCAGCAGTGGTAAAGGTGGTAGTGCTGGGGATGGGGGTGCGACAATGGTAGGTGGGGTGTGCTAACCAAGCTGTAAATCTATCTTCCAATATTACATGGAATGTGGTTCTGTGTTATTTCAACCGTGTTATAAAGATGTCTATATTTGACATGGAGATGCTTCAGCTCTTTATTAACAAACTGTTCTTAGAAGTACAGCTGACAATATGACCTGGGGTGAGTCAATGACAACGTAAGTGCTCACGGTGGTGGCCACACACAACAGTTGTATAGATTTACATGGAAATAAGCTATCAATGAAAAGAGGTAAGAAAACACCACAGGTAGTATAATAATAATCGATGCCAGGTCCGCCTGAGAATGTAAAGAATGGATCAGGTAACACACAGACTACAATTGTTTCATAACTAAAATAATGCTAGTTACATAATTTGTAACATACAGAAAACCTGCTTAGCTAATTTTCAGGTCCTATTATTTTTTTATCTTTTAGCACTTAAAACCAGTTATATCCAGCCAAAATATTCTATCTGTTTTATGTTCAAACCAGTCAGATCAGGTCACTTACACCTACCCTACAATGTCAGTCTAAAAATAAGCAATCACATTATATTAATCTTGAAGCTACAAGATAATCCATGATTAATTCAAAACAACATGGATAAATAAACATTACATTTAACAGAATAATCTGAATGCTAAAGGGTTAAGTGGTTAACATTGTCACATAGGATTAATCAGATAATCCAAAGCACAAATAGCAAGTCGGAAAAAAAAACAAAAACAAAATCAAATGATCAATGAAAGTAATAGTCAGTGGGTAAGTCACCCTGAAAGGAAACAATGTGGGTGTGTTTATATAGGGTGTTCAAAAAGTTTCTCTCTGCAGTGAATTTTTCCATCCTGCGCATGCACAATTTGGCTATCGCTGCATGGGTGGTCGAGTGTCAGCCAGTATCCCTCAGTCATTGTGTACCCTTCAGGGTGTTGACATGCCAACCATTGAAGAATGTACGTTTTTAGTTCAATGGGTTGTTTCGAGCTGGAAACAAATACACAAATACTGGGAAACAGAAGTTCAGTTAAACTTTTTCCAAATACTGTTGTTCCACATCATGACACTGTGTGAGATTTGATAAAAAAATTTAGAAACAGAGGCTCAGTGGAAGATGCAGCAAGAAGCGGTAGGCCTACTGTTCTTTCGGACGAAACACTCTCCAATATTTCTGATAAATTATTGGTAAGCCCATCAAAGTCCTTACGCAAATTGTCACAGGAAACAGAAATCAGCCTAGGGAGTGCTCACACGGCAGTAAAAAAGTTGAAAATAAGGACAACACTTTCAAAACCTTTTATAAAGTTTTTTAATGTCTTGTAAAGTCTAATATATTCCTTTGTAATTTTATACCATCTTATAAATATTTATTTTGCAATAAAATGCTAACTGCGGAGAGAGACTTTTTGAATACTCTGTAGATGGGGAAGATGAAGGATGTTAGGTAGAGAGATAGGGAGGTGGGAAGGATTAAAGAGACTAGAGATAAAAGAATATCAATGAATTGTAGGCACGTGGTATTTTGTTATGCAACCAAAATATTACTATAAGGTATATCAAATGTTTTTATGAGTCAACACCATGTCCTCCTGTGTTAGCAGTGCTTTGTACATTATTTTGTTGAGATTATTTCTACAGAAATCGTAGCCAGCACTGATGTTTTGCTACAACATTTCACATTGAGACATCAGATGTAAACTGCTATATAAGCAATGTGTTCGGAGACAAGGGTGGGTTAGATGGAGGGGAGGCTGATGAAGGGGTGAAAACCCCCAAAATATGGCATATACACTCATTATCCATTTTTCTCTCCGATCTCACTGTTTGCTTACATTTGATGTCTCGATACGAAAGATTGTAGCAAAAATGAGTGCTGGCTAAAATTTCTATAAAATATTTGTAGAAACAACCTTAACGAAATAAAAGATCAGGTAAGGCAATAACATTCTTTACATTTTGGCGTCAGACAAACGGTAGGAGACAAAAAAAACTGATAATATGTTAAGTCTTGATGATGGTGATGATGAATCTAGTTATGTATGTCCACCTACAGTTATGTCCTCCTTTTCATTCTGAAAATTAGTGAAATCTGATTGCAGCATAAACTCAACACAGATGGTAGGAAGCATAAAATATACCACCAATATTTAATGAAGACTTTACCAAAATCTTTTATCCCTTATCAGCTGTATGTTAACTTCATTGGAAATATTCTACAAATAAATCTTATCTTAACCCTTCCCATACCCCTTCCCATACCCCTGTCTGGAGTAGAATTTCTACTGCCATTACCATCATTAAGACTTCTGACTATTTCCAACACAAACAAATCATCTTCTTAACTTTTAACCCATTCATCCAACAAATTTCCCAGATCCTTGTCTTTCTCCTGATTTGCAAACTAACCAATTCAGATAATATCCCAGCTGTTACCCAAAATACAACATGAATTAGATCACCCGATAACTAAATCTGCACACAGAACCTTTTAAGCTGTTTTAAGATAAACGACTAAAATTTGATAGCTGCCACAGAAAGCTAACTGAAATTGTTGCCATATATCATTTGAAGGAAGCCATTATGGATGAACAAGAACAATCAATAAACAGAGGTTTAGAATAAGAAGGACAAAATTTGTCATTATCTAAGCTAAGAAGTATCAAATTTGTTTGGCTTTGTGGACTAAAATAAAGCATAAGTTAGATTATGTAAGTTGCTAGAGGCAATTAGACCAGTAAAACTTTATTCATAATACGGGGCAAAGTAAATGGATAAAGGAATCAAAGGACATTGTAGCAAATTTATTAGTAATAAAGAAAACCATGAATGGGAGGCTAGTAAAGTTTATGTGCAGAGAATGTGTGAGAAAATAACAGATACATGGTGTGTGTGTGTGTGTGTGTGTGTGTGTGTGTGTGTGTTGTCTGTCTTGGCTTGGTTTGGTTTCTACAGCTGGATGCCCTTCCTAATACCAACCACTTTACAGAATGTGCTGGGTGCTTTTTACGTGGCACTGGCACAGTTATGTGACACCGGCACAATTATGTAGCATGGGCACAATTATGTGGTACGGGCACAATTATGTGACACCGGCACGAGTACGTTTCATGCGAAAACACACACACACACACACATATA
>NC_068981.1:193776395-193781117 GCF_001194135.2 Octopus bimaculoides
TCCGATCTTATATATATAGGCACAGCATGGCCGTGTGATAAGAAATTTGCTTCCTAACCACATGGTTCCAGGTTCAGTCCCACTGCATGGCACCTTGGCTAAGTGTCTTCTACTATAGCCTTCAGTTGACCAAAGCCTTGTGAGTGAATTTGATAGACGGAAACTGAAAGAAGCCCATCGTATATGTGTGTGTGTCTGTTTGCTCTCCCACCATCGCTTGACAGCCAATGTTGGGGTGTTTATGTACCCATAACTTAGCAAATCAACAAAAGGGACTGATAGAATAAGTACTAGGCTTACAAAGAATAAGTCCTGGGGCCAATTTGCTCGACTAAAGGCGGTGCTCCAGTATGGCCACAGTCAAATGACTGAAACAAGTAAAAGAATAAAAGAATATGGCTAGCTCAGTCGGTAGAGCACAAGACTCTTAATCTCAGGGTCGTGGGTTCGAGCCCCATGCTGGGCGCAGTATTTTCGTCTCAGAGAGACAATGAGAAATGACCGAGACCTTTGGCAATACGCTGTGCTTGAGTAGAAGACCCATCAAGCCAAATAAAATCAAAATCATAGCAGATACTAGAGTCATGCAACTGGCACATCGTGCCAGTGGCACGTAAAAGCACCCATTACACTCTCGGAGTGGTTGGCGTTAGGAAGGGCATCCGGCTATAGAAACCTAACCAAATCAGACAGAAGTTTGGTGCAGTCCCTCAGCTTGCTAGCTCTGGTCAATAACCGTCCAACCCATACAAGCATGGACAACAGACATTAAATGATGATGGTGACATACATTCTTTTGAATCCTGAAATTTTTTACATACATACATATACTTTTCTACTCTAGGCACAAGGCCCGAAATTTGGGGGGAGGGGGATCAGTCAGTTAGATCGACCCCAGTACGCAACTGGTACTTAAATTATCGACCCCCGAAAGGGTGAAAGGCAAATTGACCTTGGCAGAATTTGAACTCAGAACGTAAAGACAGGTGAAATACCGCTAAGCATCTCGCCCGGCATGCTAACGTTTCTGCCAGCTCACCACCTTCATATATATATATATATCACTGCCAGAGCAGCTGTCTGGCTTCCGTGCCGGTGGCACGTAATAAGCACCATTTGAGCGAGATGGTTACCAGCGTTGCCTTACAGGCACTTGTGCCGGTGGCACGTGAACAAAAGATTTGAGTGAGGTCATTGCCAGTACCGCTGGACTGACTCCTGTGCAGGTGTCATGTAAAATCACCACTTGAGCAAAACCATACAGACCTAGGACCAATAGATGTGACTTATGTTTAAAAGAATTTTACAAGATTCTCCCATCCAAGGGTGATGTAATAAATTCTAGACAGGAGCAAGCATTGATGCTTGCACATGGAGAAATTCACATTTGCCAAATATAAATGAGTAACTATCATTTAAACTATACAAGGTTTTGGAATGATGGACTGAAAATGGTTATCCAATAAGAACTTGAAATAGAGATTGTTTGTGTCTGACTTAACGAACAACTCTACATTATACAATGCAGAGTTTATAAAAGAAAATCATTAAATGGCCAGACCAAGGGATATCAAGTTAAGACCCTGAAAAGACTGCCCCGTTTTATAGTAGGGTTGCAATTTCAATGATTACTAATCAGCATAACTGAAACATGTGTTGGTCTTAAAGGCAATACTATTATTAATTCAGAGTAATCTTTATTTTTAATATTGTCAATATATCATGGGTGGAGGTGCGTGGCTTAGTGGTTAGGGTGTCAGCATCATGATCGTAAGATTGTGGTTTCGATTCCTGGACTGGGCGACGCGTTGTGTTCTTGAGCAAAACACTTCATTTCACGTTGCTCCAGTCCACTCAGCTGGCAAAAATGAGTAATGCTGTGATGGACTGGCATCCCGTCCAGATAGGGAACACATACGCCATTGAAACCGGGAAACCGGGGCCATGAGCCTGGCTAGGCTTTAAAAGGGCACATTTTTTATTATTTTTATAATATATCATGGCACTTCATCGGTTATGAAGATGAGGGTCCCAGTTGATCCGATCAACGGAACAGTCTGTCCATGAAATTAACGTGCAAGTGGCTGAGCACTCCACAGACACGTGTACCCTTAACGTAGTTCTCAGAGAGATTCAACATGACACAGAGTGTAACAAGGCTGGCCCTTTGAAATACAGATACAAGAGAAACAGGAAGAAAGAGTGAGAGAAATTTGTGGTGAAAGAGTACAGCAGGGTTCGCCACAACACCCTGCCAGAGCCTCGTGAAACTTCAGGTATTTTCGCTCAATAAACACTCACAACACCCAGTCTGGGAATCGAAACCACTCTCCTACGACCACGAGTCCGCTGCCCTAACCACTAGGCCATTGCGCCTCCACTGTAGTTACATAACACGTCTTGACACGCGATGTACTATTCGAGAAGGGCTGATATAATTTCAAATGTCATTTTACTAAGGTGAATCACTCGACCGTATCAGGATAATAACAAAGTACAAAGAAAGCCAACAATAATGAGAGCAAATGGTAAATGGAAACCATCAGCTCCATCAACGCCTGTAGCCATCAAGTCTTAACCGTTACTATAAAGGTTCTGAGCTGGCTGGTCTTGTAACCCCCGATCCACTTGTCTCGTCACTCTTGTCGCGTCCATCCCCAACCCCTAGCCCTGCACTAACCCCCTTTTTTTTCCTTCCTCCTCAGTGTGTTATTCCTCTGGAATCTTCCCTCAGCTCATGTCTATTCCATAAGCATCAATTTGCAACAATTTACACCTCCACTATACATATATATATATATATATACATATATATATACTAACAGAGGCACCCGGCGTTGCCCGGGAATGAAATTGTTGCTTATATACTGGATGAAAAAAAGCAAAATATGCTGTATAGAAATTTGAGGACATTCTGTAGATGGACTCTCAGATGAATGATGGCTGTGCGCCTCTCATGAATGGGAAAATTGAAGATGCACCAAAAAGCCTCATTGGTACTTGGAAACTTTTACGAAAATTAAAATGGAGATTAAATGAAAAAAATGATTTACGTGAATATCCTCACAAAAATAATTGAAATAAATGGTGATTGTGGAACCCCCTCACGCACGCACGCACACACACACACACAGAGTATCACACATCAGATGAAATGGACGTGTGTGTGTGTGTGACAGAGAGTGAGAGAGAGAGAGGTTTGTTGTCATGTATACGTACATGCATAAATATGCATAGATCTTTGTGTGTGAGTGTGTGTGTGCGTGTGTATGAGAGAGAGAGAGAGAGAGTAAATACTACATACACGCTACGTCAATACCGGAAGTTGACATTGCATCACAAGTATGTAACCATTTGGTACAAAAACGTCAAAATAAAGAGTGAAGCTTTTTGCCGTTGTTACGTCAATACCGGAAGTTGACATTGAGGAACCTTTTTAAAGAAGTGAATCATAAATATAAAGCAATATTATTTATTTTTAATAAAAAAAATCAAATGAAGAGCCTAACATTTATCCGAGGTCAAATTATTCATGCATCACAAGTATGGAAGCATTTGGTGAAGTCGATTTCACGTGAAAAGTGAATACACAGACATCTCTGTTTTATATATTAGAAGATATATATATATATGCATTCTCTTGAATCTTGGAAATTTTTTACATATGCATATCATTTCATCATGATTGTTTAACGTTTGCCGTCCATGCTGGTATGGGTGGGACGGTTTGACAGGAGCCGACCAGGCAGAAGCCTGCACCAGACTTCTGTGACTGTTTGGCAGGATTTTTACAGCTGGATACCCTTTCTAACACCAACCACTCAGCAGAGTGGACTTAGTGCTTTTTATGTGGCACCAGCATAGGTGAGGTCAGTTTTAGCAAGGTTTTTGAAGCTGGATGCCCTTCTGAACACCAACCACTTTACAGTGTGGACTGGGGGCTTTTAAGTGGCACCTGCACTGACAGGGTCACCAAGTACTTGCAAGACAACAAAAAGAAATATATATATCCTGTCTCTCTCTCTTATATCTTTTCTCTCCTCAAAGAAAATATTTCACCAGCATTCGCTATTTTTACCCTCATTCTGGTCTAACGACCTTCCATGTTTGTTTTCATTATGTCTCCTTGTTTGTCTCCACTGTCCTGTTTTTGTTCCCAACTTTGACCCTCCATAAGTCCCAAATTTTATTTTGGCATGTATGGGAGCAACTGTTCTCGAAGACTCATATTGTCATTCAATGCTCGAGATGAGAGTAGATAGACAGCTGACAACGGATGAAGGGTCATTCTGTGTTACTTGTCCTATTTTCCATTTATTTCTCTTGTTGTTTACGTATTGAACTCATTTGCTTTCATGTTGCTTACTCTTTTTGGTGATGTCCTGTACCCATATATGCATATATATATTTTTATATATATATATATATATATATATCTGTAAAAATATGTGACATTTATTCGATAGCCATGATAAAACTCCGAGTTTCGGATGCCGGGGTGGGAACCCACGCCAACAGCCAGATAACTGAAGAGGTGTTGGTGTGGGTTCTCAGCTTGGCATCCGAAACTTGGAGTTTTATCATGGCTACCAAATAAGTGTCACATATTTTTACAGATAATTTCCTCTATTTACATAATATCGAGGTCTCTTTCTTTCTTTTGTTGTCCTTTCTATCAATAAATAAATATGTATATATATATATATATATATATATATATAT
>NC_068981.1:193781871-193784973 GCF_001194135.2 Octopus bimaculoides
TATATATATACATATACACACACACACATACATTCTCTTGAATCCTGGAAATGTTTTACATATATATATATATATATATATATATATATATATACACACACACACGTTCTCTTGAATCCTGGAAATGTTTTACATGTGTATATATATATATATATATATATATATATATACACACACACGTTCTCTTGAATCCTGGAAATGTTTTACATGTATATATATATATATATATATATAATGTGTCTTTTTATAGTAGTTCTGTAAACACATGTACTATTTATAGTAGATATAGAAATGTGTACTGAAATATGTGTCAAGATAATAGTCTGACAACACAGTGTACACATCTGTGTGTGTGTGTGTGTGGCAGAGGAGGGACGTAAATACTCTTCAAACTGACAATGAAACAACACTTAAGCAACACTTAAGATAACGATTAATTATGTAAATATCTAAGAGTAGGTATATTGAGATATGGGACTTTACAGCACGATTAATCATCCTCATCATCATCAACAGCAGCATTGTCATCGTCATCACTGTCATTGCTTTAATATCTACTGCTCCATGCTTGCACGAGTCAGATGAAATAACACTGGAGAACAGTTTTTTTTTTCTACAGCCTGATGCCCTCCTTGATGTGATTGATTCCCTACCTGTTCCTATACGAGGTAATAATTTTCCAGTCTATCAAACAGCAGACAGCCAGGGTATGTTGACATGGTGATACAGCTTTGGAACAAATAAAACAAAAGAAGGTCAAGTTTCTTTCTCATGTCTTGCTGACTGATAAGGGCCGGTTTCCCAGTTTCATGGCATATATAATATTCCCCACCTGGATGGGACACTGGTCCATCACAAGATCACTCATTTTTGCTAGTTGCGTGGACTGGAGCAATGTGAAATGAAGAGCTTTGCTCAAGAACTCAATGCACTGCCTAATCACGGAATTGAAATCACAATCTTACGATCATGAGTCCAACACCCTAACCACTAAGCCATGCATCTCCCCCTCTGGAACAAACGAGGGAAAGTAAAAGTAAAGTGTGTCTTATTTACATTATTTACATTTGACGGATATTTGTCCTCATCTTGTTTGTTGTTAACACTTTTTGGCTGATATACCCTCCAACCTTCACCGAGTGTCATCAGGTTTATTTTTTGATTTGGTTGAATCTTGATTTTTTTCTTTTTGTTGGTCAGATATTTTTAGTATTTTGACAGAAAAAAGTCATTCTAAAATTGCTTTTTAATGTAAGCGTGCCCAAACAAGTCGAATACTTACACAGAGCAGGTTTTACAGCCACATCATCCAAACCGACCGAGTGAAACCAGGCTTAGCAGCTAGTATATTAATATATATGTATAGGTGAGTTAAATTAGAGGTTATAACCACAGTCTAAGGGTTACTTGTATCGAATGAATCAACTGGTATATTACCTATATGTGATTATTAGTAGGTAATGACAAGAATAAACCGAAGTTTATCATCATCATCGTCGTCGTTTAATGTCTTTCCATGCTAGCATGGGTTGGATGATTTGACTGAGTACTGGTGAACCGGATGGCTACACCAGGCTCCAATCTAATCTGACAGATTTTCTACAGCTGGATGCCCTTCCTAATGCCAACCACTCCGAGAGTGTAGTGAGTGCTTTTCTCTCTGAAGTGTGGCAGGAGTTGTTCTCTGCATATTTTCAGTATTTATTGCTCCTGAGCATCTGCCACACACACATGTGTGTGTGTTTGTGTGTGTGTGTGTGTGTGTGTGTGCGCGCGTGTGTGCATGCATGCGTAAAGATTTAACAGTGAAAATTTAACTACTTTAATGGCAGCAGAATCCCCATCCCACTTCATCTACACATTCAAAGCAGATTACCAATGGTCCTTCAGCAGCAACACACTCAGGTAAACTCAGTGACTACTGCTAAATTCAGGCTATGACAGATAAAGACAGTGTTTTTGAAGCTGAGAATGTGAACTTACGGAGACAATATTTACAAATCACCTGAGGAAACACAACTAGATCTCATAATGCAGGGAAACAATTTCATAATCAAGCACCTGCACTCCTGGAGGACTGAGTTGCATGGAAACAATTGTAGGGATTAAAAAATAAATGTCCAACCATATTCCTTCTTGTTGACTCCAAATTTTTTCAATTTTCTATTCACACACGATGGATGCCCAAACGCAAACCTGGAAGTACATATAACACTACTGCTGGATAGCAGAGTGTAAATTTGAAGGTGGACGAGCTTTATACTTTAGAAAATTACTATTATCCCATTGTGAGACTTAAAAATAGTAATTTTCTAATACTATTTTTAATTCTCAGAGCATGAGATATTCAGCAACAGTACTTTGTAGTAAAGATTGTTTGCCAAAGGAAAATATAAGGACACAGATCGTGTTGTATAGCCAGCTGGAGACGATGTCTCCTGGGGTTAAATTACAGCAACATTCGTCCTAAACCAGGACTGCCATTTTATGTTGGCAAACAATCTTTACTACGAAGTACTGTTGCTGAATATCTCTTGTTGTGAAATTTAAAAATAGTAATTTAATTTTCTAATTTATAAATCAGTGACTAGTTGTCACTTTGAAAACTATATATTTCAAACTGGAATTTGGCAGCGCCACCTCTAGCCGAACAATTATTCTGTGCTTATGAAGGGAAATAACCCAGAAATTGCGATACACAAATATTTTTTCAGCTGGGTGGGGGTGCTAGATTCCCTTGTTTGAAAATATAAGCACACAGATCGTGTCATATAGCCAGCTGGAGACGATGTCTCCTGGGGTTAAATTACAGCAACATTCGTCCTAAACCAGGACTGCCATGTTATGTTGGCAAACAATCTTTACTATGAGCTTTATACTGTAGGTTCTTAGCAGAATATACAATAACTATGTGTGTGTGTGTGTGTGTGTGTGTGTGTGTGTGTGTGTGTGTGTGTGTGTGTAAAGCAGTGAGCTAGTAGAAGCGTTAGTTTGCTAGGTAAAATGTTTAGCGGTATTTAGTCTGTCTGTACGTTCTGACTTCAAATTCTACCATGGTTGACTTTGCCTTTCGTCGTTTTTGGGGGTCAATAAAATAAGTAC
>NC_068981.1:193785203-193786984 GCF_001194135.2 Octopus bimaculoides
AAAACGGCCACGCTCGAAATGGTGTCTTTTATGTGCCACCCGCACAAGCCAGTCCAGGGGCACTGGCAACGATCTCACTCGAAAATCCTACGGGAGCCAGTCAGGCGGTACTGGCAACGGCCACGCTCAAAATGGTGCATCTCATGTGCCACACGCACAAGAGCCAGTCCAGGGGCACTGGCAACGATCTTACTTGGCTTGCCGGGTCTTCTCACGCACAGCACATTTCCAAAGGTCTCGATATATATATATATATGTAGAGAGAATTCACAAAAAAACAACAGACGAAGACAGGTGGTGTAGACAACAAACAGATGTATTAGTATAACACTCGAGAATTGAAAAAGTCTTTAACATTTCGAGCCTATGCTCTTCCACAAAAAGGAACACAGAAAGAAACAAGGAGACAAAATAAAGAACATGTAGTGGCTAGCGATCTATCATCATTACGTTCTTTTCTACTCTAGGTAGAACGCCCAAAATTTTGGAGGAGGGGGGGTCAGTCGATTAGATCGACCCAGTATGCAACTGGTACTTAATTTATCGACCCCGAAAGGATGAAAGGCAAAGTCAACCTCGTCGGAATTTGAACTCATACCGTAAAGACAGATGAAATACTGCTAAGCATTTCGCCCAGCATGTTAACGTTTCTGCCAGCTTGCTTATCATCATGATTATGTTGTATCAGTAAATGGCATGTAGATTCAGGCAACAGATTTTTCTGATTTCTATACTGGGCAGGCAGGAAGGCAGGCAGGCAGGCTACAGGTGTGGCTGTATGATTAAGAAGGTTACTTTCCAGTCATAAGGTTTCAAGTTCAGTCCCTCTTCATGGCACCTTTGACATGTTTTCCACTACAACCTGAAGCCAACCAAAACCTTGTGAGTGGATTTGATACATGGAAACTTAAAAAGGCCTGTTGTATATGTATTACATACAGGGTGCAATGGGTAAATTGTTGCCATCTTATATTTTTGATTTTGTGCATATGCTTTGTTTGTTTTTGATTTTGTTGACTATACAGTATAGTAGGGTCAGTTGGGCAGAATCTGTGAGAAAAACAGCACCATGATGCAATTCACTCTGCCAGAGATTTCGAAATGACATGCTGTACTGCTTGGTATTCATGCCGGAAGCAATTTGAGAACAGTACAGAGGATTCAGAAAGAGTTGGATGAGTCTAGTGGTGATAACAAAGGTATGGCAACGCAGAAAACTCACTCTGGTTATTCTGATAAGAAAAGAACTCTGATAAGAAAAGAATTTGTTGGTGAGATCCAAGCCATGACTGACAACATGAGTCAATCAAACTAAAGACAGCTTATTAGCCTGACTATAATACGTCTATAATGACTATATGTCTCAGTGGTGTTTAATCAGATTAAGAGGATGGATGAGAATTAATTCAGTAATGCAATCATTCTATTGTTCCAGAACCAATTTAAATTCCAACTGTATGCCAATTTGCCAATGAAGTGAATATCAATTATCTCCCACTTGATCTCTCATATCATCTGACAAATACCAAGCAAGATGGCCTGAATTAGCCAAGCTCTACCTGCTAGAAATAGCAACCCAAATGCTTTTAAATCAGATCCCAATACTGGATGTTCAAGAACCACATGAAGGGCAGATTTTCAATCCTGTGATGATTCTGATTCCAAAAAGCTATAACGTGTCTATGTGGAGCAAATGTAGACTGAGATACAGGGGTCCCAGATAGACAGACAGAATTTCACTTTTATTATTATTATTATTATTATTATTATATCTTATCATC
>NC_068981.1:193787050-193788712 GCF_001194135.2 Octopus bimaculoides
TGTCTGTTTTGACATGGTTTTTATGGCTGGATGCCCTTTCTAATACCAACTGCCCCAGAGAGTGGACTGAGTGCTTTTTATGTTGCATCAGCACAGGCAAGGCTAATTTTGGTATGGTTTTTACAGCTGAATGCCCTTCCAAAATGCCAACCCCTTTACAGTGTGAACTAGATGCTTTTTACAAGGCACCAGTACTGGTAGACCCTATGTCTGGCAACAGGATTCTGCACCATTCCACACAAGCAGGAGAACCCAGTCATGGCTGTCAGACAATTTCTATGACCACATTACCCCTAACGTCTGACCACCTAACTCCCCTAACTAGAAATAGCAACCCAAATGCTTTTAAATCAGATCCCAATACTGGATGTTCAAGAACCACATGAAGGGCAGATTTTCAATCCTGGGATCATTCTGATTCCAAAATGGTATAATGTGTCTATGTGGAGTAAATGTAGACTGAAATACAGGGATCCTAGACAAACAGATAGAATTTCACTTTTATTATTATTATCATTAATACATACATATATATATACACACACACACATAGGGGTTGGACAAAATAATGGAAACACACAGCTTCATAATTTTGAAATATCTATAAAACCGTCAAAAGCTTGTTTATTTTTATGTTTTTTGATTTATTATTTGTGTTGCTTAATATGTTTTGCTAAAATTGCTGTTTCTTTTCAGATATCGTTAGAAAAAGCTAATTAAAGTCGTTAAAATGACAGATCTATTGGACTTTCAAAGAGGTTAAATTGTTGGTGCTCATATGGCAGGTGTTAGTGTAACGAAAACAGCCGAAATGTTTGGTGTATCAAGAAGTACTGTCCTGAAAGTAATGACAGCCTTTGAGAAAGAGGGGAAAAAATCTCTTCGTTGAAACAAAACTCCGGAAGAAAACCAAAACTTTCAGATAGCGACCGTCGGACTCTTACCCGAATTGTTAGAATGGATCACAAAAGTACAGCTCCCAAAATTACCGCAGAGCTTAATGACTACCTCGAGAACCCAGTTTTCACAAAAACCATTCGCTGGGAGTTGCACAAAGCTGGATTTCATGAGAGGACTGCAATCAGAAAACCACTACTTTCAAAAACAAATGTTACAAAGCGTTTAGAGTGGAGTAAAAAACCTACAGAATTGGTCCCTAGAGCAGTAGAAGAATGTTATTTTCCCGGATGAGTCAACCTTTACCTTATTTCCGACCACTGGCCGAGTATATGTGTGGAAACAGCCAAAAGAAGCATTTGACCCAGACTGCCTTTTTCCAACTGTTAAGCATGGAGGATGATCTGTGACGATCTGGGGCGCTATATCTTGGAAATCTGCCAGCCCAGTGGTTTCTCTTCATAGCAGAATTAATAGTCAAGACTATTTAAGCATTTTATCTGATCAAATTCATCCTATGGTTGTAGAACTGTTTCCGGAGGGAAATGCAATCTTTCAGGATGATAATGTACTAATTCACACAGTTAAAGTTGTTACTGAATGGCACGAGAAACATTCTAGTGAAGTTGAACATTCTATCTGGCCACCACAGTCCCCAGATCTCAATATTATTGAACATTTATGGTGCATTTTATGAAAACAAGTAAGGAGTTGATATCTTCTACCATCATCACTACAAGAACTGGAAACTGTTTTAGCTGAAGA
>NC_068981.1:193789553-193795529 GCF_001194135.2 Octopus bimaculoides
CCGACATCTACAAAACTGAGTTCTAAAAGTGCTGTGTTTCACCCACGCATAACAATAAAACTTTCCACAGACCTTACCCCAACAAACCAAACTACATCTCTTCCCCCTTCTCTTGTTCTTCCTTCTGGCTGGGTGACCATGGATCTCCTTCACAGCAGCACACCTATTTCTGTCCTCATTCTTGATAACTCTCCCTCCCTCTCTGGCTGGGTAACCATGTACCTCTCTCTGTCATACTATTACATATGGAAAGCATTTATTCATCAAAATATATTCCATTATATCTTATTGTCTGTCACCATCATTGTGCCAGAATCTCAGGTCCACACTTATACCATTTGTTTAGAAGCAAAAAAACTTCCTGCATCCACTTTCAAACATCTACATTGTTGAAACTCTGTCCATCTAGGGAATGAGCCATGGCTTGGAAAAAGTGGTAATCTGGTGGTGCAAGGTTTGGACCATAGGCAGGGAGAGGCAGCACTTCCAGCTCCTCAAGTTCTTCGAGTTTGTGCTTGGTAACATCAGTAGTGTATGCCGAGAAATTGCCATATTCTAAGAGTATGCGTCTTTGATTGACCAATTCTGGGTAGGGTGCTTTCAAAGCATCATATTCTCACTGCAGTTATGGAGAATAAAGGTTGGCATTCACAGCATGACCATGTGGGATAAGCTCAAACTGCAACTGTACCTTGAAATTCCACCAAATGTACGACATGACCTTCTGTTCCATATTTAAGAGATGAGGAATTATTTACATTATTTACATTTGATGGATATTTGTCATCTTGTTTGTTGTTAACACACCGTTTCGGCTGATATACCCTCCAGCCTTCCTCAGATATCTTGGGGAAATTTTGAACCTGGGTTCTCATTCCTAAGGTATTTTTCGATGTTATTATTATTATTATTATTCAGGTCACTGCCTGGAATCAAACTCGGAATCTTGAGGTTAGTAGCCCATGCTCTTAACCACTATGCTATATGCCCGTGGGCATATGAAATGAGAACCCAGGTTTGAAATTTCCCCCAAGACACCTGATGAAGGCTGGAGGGTATATCAGCCGAAAAGTTGTGTTAACAACAAACAAGATGAGGACAAATATCCATCAAATGTAAATAATGTAAATAATGAACATGACCTTCTGTTCAAAACAACCCTGTTTGAAAACAGGTTCTGAAGCCTGGCTTGAATGGAAGCACTAATTCCTCTAATTGGGAATACAGAAATAGGTCCATTTTTATCCCTCAGTTACAATTCAACACCAAAAACTGGCATTTCAATGATTTTTCAGTAGTTGTTTGCTAATTGTTTACATGTCATTAAGCCTGGTCAATGGTCAGTTCACAAGGAGCTTCTCAGCAGAGTTTGCTCACGAGGCCAAACTTATGGGGGTGCTGACTGATGCTGGTAAACCGTCTGAACCATTACCATGTTGGGTAAAATGCTAAGCAACATTTTGTTCACCTTTACCTTTTGAGATCAAATTCTTTTCTACTCTAGGCACAAAGCCCGAAGTTTTGGGGGAGGGGGGAAGTCGATTAGATCAACCCCAGTACGCAACAGGTACTTAATTTATCGACCCTGAAAGGATGAAAGGCAAAGTCGACCTCAGCAGAATTTGAACTCAGAATGTAACAGTAGACAAAATACTGCTAAGCATTTCATGCTAATGATTCTGGTATGCTAACGTTTCTGCCAGCTCGTCGCCCTTTTGAGATCAAATTCTACCAAGATCAGCTTTGCTTTTCACCCTTTCGAGGATAATAAAATAAATACCAGTTGCACACTGGGGGCCTATGTAATTGACTTCTCCATTCCTGTAAGTACAGGAGCAGGTGCAAAAGTTGGTATACAGTAAGTACCACATCAATGTCATAATACTTAATTCATTAAAATTATTAACACATTAAATTAGTTAGCCTCATTTTTGATATTTTCAGTATCATTAATCCTAATAATACTTTTATCATAACCTTCAACTTTTTTCATAGAAATAAATGAAAATTGTACACGTTTCCGTTTTTCTTAACTGTTATGTCTTGACTATAATGTACTGAAGAGTAAAGAGTGCAGTACTATACTGATTACGAAATCATGATATACTGTTAAGTCTGTTTTTAGGAGGATCACTTAGAGAGTTGCATTCCCTCACGTTTGGTAAAAATGTGTTTATTATGGTAGCTTGACTTTTAGAATCCCTCCTAGCATGAGGCATTTATGTATAGTAATGCCCTTAATATAAATAAATATATTTATAGGGAATAATTAATAAATTTTTCCCTTATGATGTTTATTCACACTAACTACTTGATAAGTTCTTATAAAGATTTTATCCGATATTTAAATTGTAAATTTAACCAGAATATATTCAATGCTGAATTTTATTCTGAAAAAAATACATGTACCGAGATGCAATTCGAAAAGCCTGCCTCTTACATAGATATATAGGGATAAACAATTTTCTATGTACTGTGCTGGATACATGGAGTGTTTGTCTGGTATATTGATTTTTTTGCTTATTTTTATGTGTCTTGACTATACATGTACTGAAGAGTAAAGAGTGCAGTACTGCGATGATTACGAAATCATGATATACCGTTAAGTCTGTTTTTAGGAGGATCGCTTCAAGAGTTGTAAAGATGTGTTTATTATGGTAGGTTGACTTTTCGAGTCCCTCCTAGCATGAGGCATTTATGTATAGCAATGCCCTTAATATAAATAAATATACTAACTGTATATATACTTTCATAACAGTATATATACTTCTGTATTCCACTTCCTCAATTCTCTGCCTACAGTAACAGTTCTGTTAAGAAGAGCTCCAACATTCCATGTAGCATCATTGAATATGATTCTATTCTTTAGAAAATTGTTCTGGAAATCCTTTTTTTCATTTCCTTGCTTCTCCTGCTGGTATGAATGGCCGTCAGCCACGAGTAGCTGACGAGCTTAATGGTGGAGCGATGTTTATGTCACCTTTTCTAGACCTCTCCTAATTTTTGGATGAGCAGTAAGGCAACAAGCTGGCAGAATCGTTAGCATGCCAGGCAAGATGCTTAGCAGCATTTCATCCATCTTTACATTCTGAGTTCAAATTCTACCAAGGCAGACTTTACCTTTCATCCTTTTGGGGTTAATAAAATAAATACCAGCTGTGTACTAGGGACTCTAAAAGTCAAACTACCATAATAAACACATGTGTACTACTCCACTTAAATTGCTGGCCTTGTGCCGAATTTTAAACCAATATTTCAGTGAACAGTGTTCTACCTTAAAAGAACTGAGCAGTCACAAAGGACTCTGCCCAAGCCAGTTCCTGCTCCACAAACGGACAACGGAGTTAGACAAGCCTTAAACCACCTCTGTGTAGATCAGCAACTGTATTCCTCCAACTCATTAAGATTGTTTGTGTTGCTTCTTTCCCAGCACTACAGGACTACAAAGAGATATTTGCACATGGAAATCAAAGCAGCATGTGCTTGTGTTACATAAATACCACCCTCTAAGTGTCAACAGCTGAGAGGGACACTCTGAAAAACCTGCAGTTGATGCAGTCATCAATCATCTTGCACCTGCAGGTAATAAAATATATATATCATCATCATCATCATTTAGCATCCATTGTCCATGCTGGCATGGGTTGGATGGTTTGACCAGGACTGGTAAGCTGAGGGGCTGTACCAGACTCCAGTCTGATTTGGCATGGTTTCTATGGCTAGATGCCCTTCCCAACACCAACCACTCTGATTGTGTAATGGGTGCTTTTATGTGCCAGTTGTGTGACACAAGTATCTGCTGTGACTGCGATTCTGCTCAGATTGAAGGGTCTTCTTCTCAAGCTAAGTATAAAGGTCTTGGTCATTTGTCATTACCTCCATGAGGCCCAGCACTCGAAAGGTGCTTTTTACATGCCACTAGCACAGATGCTAGTTATGCAACACCAGCACTGGCAACATTGCCTCCGTGAGGTCTAACACTCAAAAGGTGCCTTTTATGTTCCACCAGCACAGGTACCACAGTTATGTGACACTAACAATGGCCACAATTACGATTTCACTTGGCTTGACGGGTCTTTTCAAGCACAGCATGTCACCAAACATCTCAGTCACCAGTCATTGCCTCCATGAGGCCCAACATTCAAAGAGCGTGCTTCACCACCTCATTTCATGTCTCCTTGGATCTCCCTCTTCCACAACTTCTTTCCACTGGTAGAGGTTGGCACCTCTTCACACAGCTGTCCACAACCATATGCATCACATGACCATACCAGAGCAGTCGTCTCTCTAGCACACCCTATCTGATGCTTCTTATGCCCAGCTTTTCTCTCAAGATGTTTACACTCTGTCGCACATGCACCCTGACATTGCACATCTAGCAAAGCATACTAGATTCATTTTTTTCAAGCCTTTGTATGTCCTCTGCAGTCACAGCCCATGTTTCACTTTTGTGTAGCATGGCTGTTTGCACACAGGCATCATACAATCTGCTTTTTACTCTGAGGGACAGGCCCTTTATTACCAACAGAGGTGGAGGCTCTCTGAACTTTACCCACATTCTTATTCTAGCAGTTATGCTCTCAGAGCATCCACCCATGCTACTGACTTGGTTACCTAGGTAACGGAAGCTATCAAATACTAGTTTTCCACCCTGGCTTTTGATGGAGTCTATTTTCTCTACATTTTTAGTGTTAACTGTACCTGTGCACCTTCCACACACAAAAACTAGTTTCCCAGTTAACCTTCCTCTAATATTGTTGCACCTCTTATGTGTGCATAGCTTACACAGGGTACATCTATCTATATATATATATATATAATTAATATCAGGGTAAGAAAAAATTTTAGAAATGTTTACAACCAGTGACCTTTCACTCTGAGGGAGAGGCCCTTTATTACCAGCAGAAGTAGAAGCTCTCTGAACTTTACCCAACCCATTGTATAATGCCTGTGTGCGAACAGCCATGCTACACAAAAGTGAAAGATGGGCTGTGACTGCAGAGGACATGTAAGCTTGAAAAAAATGAATCTAGTATGCTTTGCTAGATGTGCAATGTCAGTGTGCATGTGCAATAGAGTGTAAGCATCTTATATACATACATACACACACACACACACACATGCATCTTGTTTCTGCCTGTCTCTGTCTCTTCCCTTTGTATTTGAATACTTTGCAAATATTCTTTTAAAAAACTTTCCATTTAATTTTCCCAAAATTTAATCGTTTTTCCATACTTACATTTCAAAAAGTCTCAATGACTGAAACGGTACTGAAATGTTTTTTATAAAATTATTTTACCATTTTCTACCATGACTTTTTTCCCATATATATATATATATATATATATATATATATATATATTGGAAGGTTTGGAGGTGATGTACAGAAATTATATAGAAAAAAATTAAGGTACTCAGAAATCTGGATGTTTGTACATTTACAGATTTTTATTAATGTCACATGTTTTATAAATTAAATAAAGCGCTTTTCACCTAATCGTGTAGGATTTTCAAATTGTTTTGTGTGTGCGGAGGGGTCTCTTTATATAGTTTTATTGAGTGTGTAGGGGTGGAGAGAGAGATATATAGGATAGTAAGAGAGGGTGAGGAATGGAGGGAAAAGTGAGAGAGAGAGTGTGTGTGTGTGTGTGTGAGTATGTGTTTTTTTTGTGTTGGTGTGTGTGTCTGTGTGTGTGCGTGTGTGTGTGTGTCGATGGGAAAGAGAAAAGAAGAAAATTGGGTTCATAGCTGGTTAGTTCTTTTCAATGATAACCAGCTATGAACCCAATTTTCTTCTCTTCTCTTTCCCATTGACACACACACACGCACACACACAGACACACACACCAACACAAAAAACACACACTCACACACACTCTCTCTCTCTCACTTTTCCCTCCATTCCTCACCCTCTCTTACTATCCTATATATCTCTCTCTCCACCCCTACACACTCAATAAAACTATATAAAGAGAC
>NC_068981.1:193795903-193797739 GCF_001194135.2 Octopus bimaculoides
TGAATAAAAGAGAATGCAGGAGGCTCAGTTAATTATGATTTTATTCAACATATTCCCCTCTCAGAATCACACACTTATTGCCACAGTCCTTTAGATTTTTTAAACCCTGTAAGAGAACTCAGAAGGTTGGGCCTCCAACCAGGCTTTTCGCAATCCCCTTAAAGCCAGGAACTTTTCAGCACCCCTTCGTGTGCGCGCGTGTGTGTGTGTGTGTGTGTATAAACTTACAAAACGTGTATATATATAAACATACAAACACGCCAACACACACACAAACACACATATAGCAAAGCAAATACAAGAAAGCAATAACAATGATAAACAAAAAAAAGTTCAAAGAACTTTCACAGTGAACATTACTATAGATGATGATGATGATGATGATGATGATGGACAATGATGACAATGAACATGATGACAATGTTGGTGGTGATGCTGCTGATGATGATGATGGCAGCAAAGACTATGATAGCAAACTGTATTTCATGAAAATCTCTAGTGTCTGACAAGATGAGCTGACATATGTAATTAAAATACAAAAGGACTTTGTGAGTTTTTAAGTATTGTATGGGAACTTGAAATACTTCTTTGAGCAAGTCCTGATTTTTGTCTTGGTATAGAATAAATAACTTCAAGTGTTTTTCCTGATTCAGAGGAAACACTTTGGGGGGAAAAACCACCACAAAAAGATCAACAGGGTTTTAGATAGGATAATCAAAGGAAAATCTGAGTCAATTTGATAACAAAAAGAGATTATTGTTGTGAGATCATCTTGAAATAATTAAAATAGAACATTGTTCAGTTGTGGTTGAGAGCTGGATTGGAAAACAACAATATTGACTTTTTATTAACAGCCTAATTGATGTTGATCTTGATGTTTACCCTTTAGCATTTAAACTGGACATATATTCTACCAATTTTATGTTCAAACTGGCCAGAGCAGTCCTCTCACACCAACCCAATAATGTCATTCTAAAAATCCCCTGAGTGGCTCCCATGCCAGTGGCATGTAAAAAGCACTTTCCGAACATGATCGATGCCAGGCCCGCCTGACTGGCTCCTGTGCTGGTGGCACATAAAATGCACCTACTACACTCTCGGAGTGGTTGGAGTTAGGAAGGGCATCCAGTTGTAGAAACCTTGCCAGGTAAGATTGGAGCCTGGTGCAGCCACTGGCTCTCCAGACCTCAGTCAAACTGCCCAACCCATGCCAGCATGGAAAACGAATGTTGAATGATGATGATGATGATGATGATGATGATGACATTAGTGAAATTTTGAAGTTGCAAGATAATGTATGATTAATTCAAAATAATGCGAAGAAATAAGTGTTACAGTTGACAGAATAATGTAAACGCTAAAGGGCTTAACCACAGATTAGATCGTGTCAAGGAGATCCATGCTCAAAATGCTCCAGCTAGGTCTTATTTCTGGACAATAGTTTGCCTTGACCTTTAACTTTCCAATGGGGGCTGATGAAATTAAGGTCCTAGTTCAGGCACCTCTTCCACATAAATTTGAGACCTTGGGTCTGTCTCTTAGCTTTCACTTGTTTCAGACATTGGACTGTGGCCATGCAGGGGCACCCTGACAGTCCAATGCAAGTACTTACATCTTTCAATCTGGTATTTATTCTATCAATGTCTTTTGTTGAACTGCTAAGTTATGGGGATGTAAAGAAACCAACACCCGTTGCCAAGTGAGGGTGGGGAACAAACACAGACACATAGATATATATACATACATGGCATTAGGAAGGGCATCCAGCCATGGAAACCATGCCAAATCAGACTGGAGTCTGGTGCAGCTCTCCAGCGTGCAAGCTCTGGTCAAACC
>NC_068981.1:193797749-193798560 GCF_001194135.2 Octopus bimaculoides
GTGCAGCTCTCCAGCGTGCAAGCTCTGGTCAAACCATCCAATCCATGCCAGCATGGACAACAGATGTTAAATGATGATGATGATGATATGTGTATCCAACAGGCTTCTTTCAGTTTTCATCCACCAAACAAGGCTTTGGTCAGCCCAGAGATATAGTAGAAAACACTTGCCCAAAATTCAAAAAAGTGTGACTGAACCGATGGCCACATGATCAACAAGCAGGCCTCTTAACCACACAGCCGCACTTGTGCCGATATATATATATATTTGGTTTTCTTGAGTCCAGGAACTCATAAAGCTTGGTTTCCATGCCATATAATTGACCAAGATCACAACATTTCCCTGAATGGGATGCTGGTCCATTACAGTGTTCAAGGCGAGCAATTTGAGGGGAGGGGCAAGTCGGTTATATCAGTCCCAGTACTTGACTGTGACTTTATTTTATCAACCTTGAAAAGATGAAAAGTGGAGTTGACTTCATCAGGATTTGATCTCAGACTGTAAAAAGGCAGAAGAAATGTTGCAAAGGATTTCGTCCACCATGCTGACAAATATGATGACTCACCACCATTTTGGCCTATATTTATTTCTTAATTGCCAGTAGGGGGCTAAAACATAGAAGGGACAAACAAGGACAGACAAAGGGATTAAGTTGATTACATTGATCCCAGTAGTGTGTAAACTGGCACTTATTTAATCGACCCTGAAAGGATGAAAGGAAAAGTCACCCTTGGCGGAATTTGAACCAGCACACAATCTCAGATCAGGTCACTCATTATACAAGTACATCTCCGTAATATATATATATATA
>NC_068981.1:193798610-193801327 GCF_001194135.2 Octopus bimaculoides
TCCATACTGTAAAGTGGCTGGCATTTGGAAGGGCATCCGGTGGTAAATCTCTCATCTCAGCTAGGTTTTCCCATAGGACGCCCCACATAGGGGTTTTAGTAGTGCATACTAGAGGAGTCACAGGGCACTGTTCCATGTGGTCCCGCAGTTTCCATCTAACTAAGAATATTAGGGTCTCATCCATTGTCTTGTATTCAAGATCCCCTGCATGACATCCTGCTAATTCAAAGCCAGGAATCTGATTTATTAGGTCCTGCCGATAATTAAATCCACGCCCTGCTGCCGACGCTTCGATTTATTGTCGTTAAGGTTTTGTCTATTTTCTACCCTTCAACCTGTCTGGCCAGGTAAGACCTGCCTGAAGATTTCTCTCCCTCCAGCATATCTCTCCGAGTCAATGGAGCACACAAGTACTTCACTGTGACAAGGTACTTGTTGAATTGACCGTTGACTACACAGTAGTTCTTCCGCCCTTTGACGGGTCTTATTTTTCGTCCCGCAGGGTGTCCAACAATCACCCTCCTCACCAAGCAAGCTTGATGGGGTTTCCATTTTAGTCGTCGGCAACCCGACCAAGTGACAGGTTGTACTGGGTTACATGTTACCAGGAGCGCTCAAGAGCAACCAGACTACAGCTGTAGAAAGCTTGCCAAAACTGACCTTGCCAACCTGGGTGTTCCACCCACACATAAGAAAACTTTTCCCTCACCCTACCCCAACAAACCAATCTACATCTCTTCTCTTGCATTTCCTCTTTCATTCACTATGCCTAGGCTCTCACTCCCCGATCCTGTCCTCACACCCCTGTTCCTCTGTATCACTACTATCAGGTAGCCCTTCCAACTCTATATATACCAAGGTCTTTTGCCACTTATTCACACTCTTTAATCACACTACCTTCGCAATAGCCTGTCACTTATATAATGGCATTTGAACCACAGGGGTAAGTCTTGGCACTTGCCCTTATCAATATCTCTCTCTTCCTTTACTCAACCATCTCATTTATACTCTGATCCCTATTCCTTGTGAGCATGCCTGGCATTTTGCCAGCATCTCCATCCTGTGGTCTCCCACTCTCTCTTCTTCTCCTACACTTCCCTCCGGTTGGGTAACTGCGTATTTTCTTTGCAGTAACACACCTGTTTTTGTCTTCATTCCTGATCTTTCTCTCTCTGGCCAGGTAACCTTGTACTTCCTCTTCAGCAAGACACCTTTATCTGTCTCACTATAACCTTTTCCACATCACCTCCTCTATTGCCTCCTCCCCTCTTAAAAGTTTTTGTCTTGTAAGTACTTGGTGACCCTGTCAGTGCAGGTGCCACTTAAAAAGCACCCAGTCCACACTATAAAGTGGTTGGCATTTGGAAGGGCATCCAGCTGTAAAAACCTTGCCAAAACTGACCTCACCAGTGCTTGTGGCACATAAAAAGCACTAAGTCCACTCTGCTGAATGGTTGGTGTTAGGAAGGGCATCTTGCTGTAAGAATCTTGCCAAAACAGTCACAGAACCCTGGTGCAGATTTCAGCCTGGCCGGCTCTTGTCATACCGTCTCACCCATACTAGCATGGAACGCGGACATTAAATGATGATGGTGATATTTATAAATATAGATATTTCTCATAAGCTTTCTGAGACTAATAACCGAATGTAGAACTCAATATATGTACATTTGAGAATAAAGTGCTAGATGAGTATAGAGTGGTAATAAGAAAAAGAGATGACACAGGAAAAACAGTGTTTATGTTATGACCATCATTGGCTTACAGTTGTTTCTGCTACAAGATGCAGAGGACGATATGTTTGTTAACCATGCTGGCCCTTTGGGGTGTATTTACTGCCTACATCTATAGTATGACACCATGACTTGCCCAATACCGAAACATATGTAAGAATAGAAATAAACGAGTAGCAAGTCAATGCACATGTTCTTTACTCCTGTTATTGCTGTGCTCTTTCTGTTACACCATGGCCTACCCTTGGATAAGGATCACTGGTGTGTAGAAGCAACGATGGGAGTTTAACATGGTTTACAATAGAGCTGTAACCTCTTCATACTAGAGCTGAAACTACTATATACAGCAGAGGTCAATTCCAGTACCGCTGGATTGGATCCTGTGCAGGTGGCACGTAAAATACACCATTTTGAGCGTGGGCGTTACCAGTACCGCCTGACTGGCCCTCGTGCCGGTGGCACGTAAAAGCACCCACTATACTCTCAGAGTGGTTGGCGTTAGGAAGGTCATCCAGCTGTAGAAACTCTGCCAAATCAGATTGGAGCCTGGTGCAGCCATCTGGTTCGCCAGTTCAGTCAAAGCTAGCATGGAGGCAGACGTTAAACGATGATGATGATGATGATGATGATGACGACGATGATGATGATGATGATACTAGGTGCAAGAGTGGCTGTGTGGTAAGTAGCTTGCTTACCAACCATATGGTTTCAGGTTCAGTCTCACTGTGTGGCACCTTGGACAAGCGTCTTCTACTATAGCCTCGGGCTGACCAAAGCCTTGTGAGTGGATTTGGTAGACGGAAACTGAAAGAAGCTCATTGTGTATATGTATATATATACATATATATATATGTGTGTGTGTATATATGTTTGTGTGTCTGTGCTTGTCCCTCCAACATCGCTTGACAACCGATGCTGGTGTGTTTACGTCCCCATAACTTAGCAGTCCAGCCAAAGAGACCGATAGAATAAGTACTAGGCTTA
>NC_068981.1:193801337-193805696 GCF_001194135.2 Octopus bimaculoides
AACTTAGCAGTCCAGCCAAAGAGACCGATAGAATAAGTACTAGGCTTACAAAGAATAAGTCCTGGGGTCGATTTGTTCAACTAAAGGCAGTGCTCCAGCATGGCCGCAGTCAAATGACTAAAACAAGTAAAGATATATTATATTATAATAATTATATTATTACTATGCTTTGTATGAGAAGGTAAAATATGCCTTTGAGCCAATCCTTATTTTTGCCTTTTTAAAGAATGTTTAGCTCCAAGAGTTTTTCCTGATTCAGAGGAAAGGCTACGGAAAAAACCACCACAGAATCAACAGAGTTTTCAATAGAATATTTAAAGGAAACACTGAGGCAGTTTGATAATAAATAAGATTATCGTTAGGAGACCATCTTGAAATAATTCAAACAGAACATTGTTAAGCTGTGGTTGACAATTAGAATGGATACGGATTGTAAAATATTGTCCAGACATTATTATTATACAAGCTTCTCTGTTCAGTGTTTTAGAACTTGACCTTTAAGCGAAGTATACAGAAGACCTATCAAGCCAAGTAAAATCGCAGTTGTGACAGTTACTGGTGTCACACAAATGGCACCCCTGCTGGTGTAACGTAAAAGCACCCATTACACTGTCACAGTGGCTGGCATTAGGAAGGACATCCAGCTGTAAAAACTATGCCAAATCAGACTGGAGTCTGGTGCAGCCTTTCAGCTTACCAGCCTTGGTCAAACCATCAAACCCATGCCAGCGTAGACAATGGATGTTAAATGATGGTGATGATGATGATCATCATCATCGTTTAACGTCTGTTGTCTAAGCTGGCATGGGTTGGATGGTTTGACTGAGGACTGGCAAGCCAGAAGGCTGCACCAGGCTCCAATCTGATCTGGTAGAGTTTTCACAGCTGGATGCTGCCTTTCTAATACTAACCACTCTGAGAGTGTAGTGGGTGCTTTTTATGTGCCACTGGAATGGGAGCCAGTCAGGCAGGCCTGACTTCGACCACAATTGGATAGTGCTTTTTACATGCCACTGGTACAGGAGCCAGTCAGGGGGTACTGAATGCTCAGAGTAAAAGGTAGACTGTATGATGCATGTGTGTGAACAGCCATGCTACATGGCAGTGAAACATGGGCTGTGACTGCTGAGGACATGTGTAAGCTTGCAAGAAATGAAGCCAGTATGCTCTGCTGGCTGTGTAATGTCAGTGTGCATACACAACAGAAAAGTTGGACATAAGAAGCATCAAATGTGGTGTGCAACAGAGACTACTGCGCTGGTATGGTCATGTGGTGAGAATGGATGATAACATCTGTGTGAAAAAGTGCCACAGCTTAGCAGTTGAGGGTACCTGCGGAAGAGGTAGACCCAGGAAGACCTGGGATGAGGTGGTGAAGCACGACCTTCAAACATTGGGCCTCACCGAGGCAATAACAAGTGACGGAGACCTTTGGAGATATCCTGTGCTTGAGAAGACCCGGCAAGCCAAGTGAAACCATAACCGTGGCCTATGCCAGTGCTGTATAACCAGCCCATTTAAGAGTACCCTTCAATCATTGGACAATGAACTATGCTTGCGGAGACCTGTTGAGGCAAGTTAAATCGCTGTAATGGCTGATTGGCATCTGTGCCAGTAGAACATTAAAAGCACCATTTGAATGTGATCGTTGCCAGGGTCACTGACTGGCTCCCATGCCGGTGGCACGTAAAAAAAAGTACCATTCGAGCGTGGTCGTTGCTAGTGCCGCCGGACTGGCTCCTGTGCTGGTGGCAAGTAAAAAGCAACATTTGAGCATGGCTGATGCCAGTACTGCTTGACTGGCCCTCATGCCAGTGGCACATAAAAGCAGCCACTACACTCTTGGAGTAGTTGGCGTTAGGAAGGGCATCAGGCTGTAGAAACTTTGTCAGATCAGATTGGTGCAGCCTTCCGGCTCGCCAGCCCTCAGTTAAACCATCCAACCCATGCCAGCATGGAAAGCGGACGTTAAAACAATGATGATGATGACGATATATACACAGGGAGCGATGGGTAAATTGTTGCCATCTTATATTTTTTATTTCACACATGTGCATTGTTTGCTTTTGATTTTGTTGACTACACAGTATAGTAGATCACTTGGGCACCATCTATGAGAAAAACAGTACCAGGACACAATTCACTCTGACAGAAATTTGGAAATGACAAGCTGTACTGCTTGGTATTTGCGCTGAAAGCTCCAATACCAACATTTTAGAGTGTTAAGGTGTCAATGAGGACATGTACAGAGAGTGCTAACACATCCAGTCAACATCATGGTGTTTGGAGTGACCACTAGTGATGGTGACGTTATGCCTCCATCCATCTTCCCACACGACTTCAAACTCAACATGGAGGCCTACATTGAGTGCCTGGAGGAAATAGTGCTGCCCTGGATGAAGAGGGTGACTGCTGGAAGACCCTACGTCTGGCAACAGGACTCTGCACCATGCCATACAAGCAGGTGAACCCAGTCATGGCTGTCAGACAATTTCTGCGACCACACCACCCCTAACATCTGACCACCTAACTCCCCACACTGCAACCCCCTTGATTATTATGTGCGGGGTGCAGTTGAGTGAGAGACCAACAAAACTCCTTGTAACACGAAAGATGAACTGAAGGCAAGGATTATGGCAACATTCACCAACTTAAACAGGGAGACCATCCAGAAGAGTTTCTGGAGAGTCTAAACATTCCAAAGTCGTCTGGAGTTTGTGGTTGAAGCCAATGGAGATTTTACTGAATAAATTTACTCTTTAGTAGTTCAAGATATTTTTATATAATTTTGGTAAATATATCTATTAATTTTGCATAATTTACACAATTTATTCACTGCATCCTGTATATATATATATATATATATATATATATATATATATGTGTGTGTGTGTGTGTGTGTGTGTGTATGTATGTACACACACACACACACACACACACTAGCTTAAAAGCCACAGTCCATGCAGACTTCTCGGCTAGCTCCTGCAGAGGGCTAATTGGGCCAATGGCCCCAAACTAAAGACAGCTTATTAGCCTGACTATAATACGTCTATAATGACTATATGTCTCAGTGGTGTTTAATCAGATTAAGAGGATGGATGAGAATTAATTCAGTAATGCAATCATTCTATTGTTCCAGAACCAATTTAAATTCCAACTGTATGCCAATTTGTCCCAAAGTCATCTTCACATAAAATTAATGAAGTGAATGTCAATTATCTCCCACTTGATCTCTCATATCATCTGACAAATGCCAAGCAAGATGGCCCGAATTAGCCAAGCTCTACCTGCTAGAAATAGCAACCCAAATGCTTTTAAATCAGATCCCAATACTGGATGTTCAAGAACCACATGAAGGGCAGATTTTCAATCTTGGGATCATTCTGATTCCAAAAAGCTATAACGTGTCTATGTGGAGCAAATGTAGACTGAGATACAGGGGTCCCAGATAGACAGACAGAATTTCACTTTTATTATTATTATTATTATTATTATTATTATATCTTATCATCATCATCTTCATCATTGTTTAACGTCTGCCATCCATGCTGGCATGAGTGGGACGGCTTGGCAAGAGCTGGCCAGGCAGAAAACTGCACCAGATTTCTGTCTGTTTTGACATGGTTTTTATGGCTGGATGCCCTTTCTAATACCAACTGCCCCAGAGAGTGGACTGAGTGCTTTTTATGTTGCATCAGCACAGGCAAGGCTAATTTTGGTATGGTTTTTACAGCTGAATGCCCTTCCAAAATGCCAACCCCTTTACAGTGTGAACTAGATGCTTTTTACAAGGCACCAGCACTGGTAGACCCTATGTCTGGCAACAGGATTCTGCACCATTCTACACAAGCAGGAGAACCCAGTCATGGCTGTCAGACAATTTCTATGACCACATTACCCCTAACGTCTGGCCACCTAACTCCCCACACTGCAACCCCCTTGATTATTATGTGTGGGGCACATTTGAGCAAGAGACCAGCAAAACTCCTTGTAACACGAAAGATGAACTGAAGGCAAGGATTATGGCAGCATTTACCAACTTAAACAAGGAGACCATCCGGAAGAGTTGCAGGAGATTCTAAACATTCCAAAGTCGTCTGGAGTTTGTGGTTGAAGCCAATGGAGATTTTATTGAATAAATTTATTCTTTAGTATTTCAACATATTTTTATGTAATTTTGGTAAATATATCTGTTAAAATGAGATCATCATCATCATCATCATCATCATCGTTTAACATCCGCTTTCCATGCTGGCATGGGTTGGATAATTTGACTGAGGACTGGCAAACCAGATGGCTGCCCCAGGCTCCAATCTGATCTGGCAGAGTTTCTACAGCTGGATGTCCTTCGTAACACCA
>NC_068981.1:193806078-193807957 GCF_001194135.2 Octopus bimaculoides
AACCACTCCGAGAGTGTAGTGGGTGCTTTTATGTGCCACCTGCACAGGAGCCAGTCCAGCAGCACTGGCAACGACCTTGCTCAAATGTTTTTTCACGTGCCAGTAAGGCAACGCTGGTAACGATCACGCTCAAATGGTGCTATTTACATGTCACTGGCACGGAAGCCAGACAGCTGCTCTGGCAATGATCATGCTCGGACAGTGTTGTTAGCACTTCACTGGCACAGGTGCCAGTCATCGAATTTGGTTCAATTACGATCTCGATTTTACTTGCCCCAACAGGCCTTCGCAAGCAGAGTTTAGTGTCCAATGAAGGAAAGGTACGCATAAGTGGGCTGGATACACCCCTGGCAGAGGCCATGGATTTTGGTCTCACTTGGCTTGCCGGGTCTTCTCACACACTGCATATTTCCAAAGGTCTCAGTCACTAGTCATTGCCTCGGTGAGGCCTAATGTTCGAAGGTTTAACATGGTTTACATTAGAGCTGAAACCTCAATGGTTTAATTGTCACACATCAAGCACATCCAATCATAAACATACACATATATATCATGCACAACATATGATGAATCACAGGAACTGAAATAAATGTAAATATTTAAAGTCTGTAGTTGTGATAAAGAACAATATAAGAATATATAGAGAGAAAAAGATAGAGATTCCTGATGGACCATTTCATGAAATGTCAATCACTCCTCAGAGAAGACATGCCCAATATCTTCCTCTAACTGATAGCATAAAGTATACAACTACTATATACAGTAGTTATAATATTATTGTTATTAAGGCTGGGGAGCTGCCAAAAATGTTATCACGCCAGGTGAAATGCTTTGCAGTATTTCGTCTGTCTTTATGTTCTGGGTTCAAATTCCACCAAGGTTGACTTTGCCTTTCATCCTTTCGGGGTCGATAAATTAAGTACCAGTTGCATACTGAGGTTGATCTAATAAACTGCCCCCCCTCCCCCAAAAATTCGGGCCTTGTGCCTAGAGTAGAAAAGAATATTTTGGTAACTCCAAGGCAGCGAGCTGGCAGAAATGTTAGCACACCAGGTGAAATGCTTAGCGGTATTTCATGTCTTTACGTTCTGAGTTCAAATTCCACTGAGGTCGCTTTTGCATTTCATCCTTTCAGGGTCGATAAGTTAAGTACCAGTTGCATACTGAGGTTGATCTAATTGACTGGCCCCCTCCCCCAAAATTTCGGGCCTTGTACCTGGGATAGAAAAGATTATATTATTGTTATTATATTATTTTATAATAATCATATATTATAATAATTATATTATTACTATGCTTTGCATGGAAAAGTAAAATATGCCTTTGAGCCAATCCTTATTTTTGCCTTTTTAAAGAATGTTTAGCTCCAAGAGTTTTTCCTGATTCAGAGGAAAGGCTACAGAAAAAAACCACCACAGAATCAACAGAGTTTTTAATAGAATATTTAAAGGAAACACTGAGGCAGTTTGATAATAAATAAGATTATCGTTAGGAGACCATCTTGAAATAATTCAAACAGAACATTGTTAAGCTGTGGTTGACAATTAGAATGGATACATATGCATTATATATATATATATATATATATATATATATATACAAGCACATATACATGTATACATAAGAAAAGTGATGACAAGAGAATAACCAATTATCTTGTGAACTTCATAAGTTTCCACTATAAGAATAAGTGCTGGCTTGATTTGTTCAACTAAAGGCAGTGCTCCAGTATGACTACAGTCAAAAGACTAAAAGAATAAAAGAATATATGTATGTGTGTGTGTATGTATATATATATGTGTGTGTGTGTGTGTGCGTGTGTTGTTTTTGTATATATATATATATATATATATATATATATATATATATATATATATAT
>NC_068981.1:193807967-193808588 GCF_001194135.2 Octopus bimaculoides
ACTGTATTTCTGTTGAAATGCTCTGCGTTTCTTTCAATTAATTTTAAATATAACAAAGAATTTAGTAAAATAACTTAGTTATCATTAAGCTAGTGTTAGGAACATAAATTGTGCCTAAGGTTTGGTGGAAGATTTTAATTCAAAACTTATGAAAACAAGTCATTTGTATTACAGAGCTAGAGATGGTTTCACCCGGGTTGGTAACGAAAGGGTTAATCTTATTCTAATTATGGGAGGATCTCCTGAATTTCATCCCCTACATATCTGCTTTCTCATTGGTAATGCCTTCCTTGGGCAAAGTTCAGAGAGCTCTTACCTCTGCTGGTGACAAGGGGCCTCTCACTCAGAGTAAAAGGCAGACTGTATGACGCATGTGTACAAACAGCCATGCTTCATGGCAGTGAAACATGGGCTGTGGCTGCTGAGGACATGTGTAGGCTCGCAAGGAATGAAGCCAGTATGCTCCGATGGATGTGTAATGTCAGTGTGCATACTAGACAGAGTGTTAGTACCTTGAGAGAAAAGTTGAACTTACGAAGCATCAGTTGTGGTGTGCAAGAGAGACGATTGCACTGGTATGGTCATGTAGCGAGAATGGATGACGATAGCTGTGTGAAAAAG
>NC_068981.1:193808947-193811430 GCF_001194135.2 Octopus bimaculoides
TATGCATACCTTCCTTCATTGGACACTAAACTCCACTTGTGAAGACCTGTTGAGGCAAGTGAAATCGAAATCGAATTAAATTCGATGACTGGCACCCATGCCAACGTCGTCTCCTTCATTGGACACAAAACTCGGCTTGCGAAGACCTGTTGGGGCAAGCGAAAGTGAAATCGTCATGGCACCTGTGCCCAGCATCGCCTTCCTGGCACTTGTGCCGGATGGCATGTGTAAAGTCATTCGAGTGAGATCGTTGCCAGTGCCTCCGAACTGGCTCCTGTGCAGGTGGCACGTAAAATACACCATTTTGAGCATGGCCGTTACCAGTACCACCTGGCTGGCCTTCGTGCTGGTGGCACGTAAAAGCACTCACTACACTCTTGGAGTGGTTGGCATTGGGAAGGGCATCCAGCTATAGAAACTCTGCCAAATCAGATTGGAGCCTAGGGTAGCCATCTGGTTTCACTAGTCCTCAGTCAAATCGTCAAACCCATGCTAGCATGGAAAGCGGACGTTAAACGACGACGACAACGATGATGATGATGATGATGATGATGATGATGATGATGATATATATATATATATATATAGTTTAAATGTATTTGTTTTCCCAGATCAATTGCATTTATGTTTGAGGTTCTGATGAAACTGTAAGGTGTTACTTAGGCACTCAACAACGAGTTCACCATATCTTGTAGTGGAAACAGCTGGAAGCTAATGAAGTTTACAAGATAATCGGTTATTCCTTTGTCCTCTCTTTTTTTATTACCACTCTGTACCCAACTAACACTTCATTCAGAGATATGTGTATATTGAGTTCTATACCAAGTAATTAGTATCGCACTGCCTAAACAAAATATCAGAATACACACACACACACACACACACACACGTGTGTGTGTATATATATATATATATATCATCATCATCATCATCGTTTAACGTCTATTTTCCATGCTGGCATGGGTTGGGCAATTTGACTGGGGTCTGGGAAGCCAGGAGGCTGCACCAAGCTCCTGTCTAATCTGGCAGTGTTTCTACAGCTAGATGCCCTTCCTAACGCCAACCACTCAGAGAGTGTAGTGGGTGTTTTTACATGCCACCGGCATAAGGGCCAGTCACACACATATATATATTAATTTGGTGGAATTTCTTGCTCTTCCGAGTTTTTCTTACGGGTGCACAGGATCTTGAGGCAAGTTATGACTGAAAATGAATAAGATTCACACATCTATAAATAGGTTTCCTGCCACAGTATATACTGAGGGAGGGGAAATATGATAAAAGAGGGGGGGGAGAAAACAACGAGAAGAGGAAAGAAAGGAAATCAAAAAAGGAGAAAGAAAAAGAAAAAGGAGAAAAAGAAGAAAGGGAAAATAAGAAGCGGGTATGAAGAGAAGAATACAGTGGAAAAATTCAATAGGAAAATTACAAGTGACTGGAGAAATGAACTTTGGAACCAGTGACACATAAAGGTAGAAAGATATGAATGGATAAATAAATGAAAGTAATGACATGGGAATTAAACTGAACAGTGGGTGTGCCGATTTAAACACAGACAAAAATGAGAGAGTAATAATTGTGGTTGTAGTAAATAAACAAGATTTAGAATAATGTAAGACAGTTTTTAAGTAAATATATAGTTAAGTTTCAAGGTGTTTAACTTGATTCTATTTGAAATATGACGAAATCATTCAAATATCATTTTCTATCAGGTTTTGTCAATTTTATCACGACTGAAGTTGTATTGGTCCTATATTCACTCAGAGCAAAGAACATATTTGTTGCCTTATACTTTCTGAGTTTCAAAAAGGGAATAATGCGACCATATTTTGTTTTCACCCCAAGAAAAGTCATGAAACGTCAAAGTGCATCATATTTGTGTGTGTGTGTGTGTGTGTATACCCGTACATACATAAATACATTTGTATGTGTGTGTGTGTGTGACTGACTACAAATACATAGAGCTGAATACAGAGTTTGAAAAGTAAATAAATAAATAAAAAAATTACGGAAATTAACGAACAATCATATGATCCCATATGTTCGAGTTTGACGTTTCTGCGGGTGAAAACGAAAGACGGGCAATAATGCAAGTGTAACAGCAAAATCATTCCCAAACACTTATGGCGATGGCGTAGTGATTGAAAGAACATGCAGAAGATGGTTTTCAAGATAAAGAAACGGGGACTACAGCCTACAGAATGAACTAAGAAAAAGGTGCCCAAGGGGGTTGGATCTTGATGCGTTGGAACCTACTGTTGAAACGCATCTGATTGTTACAGTTCGGGAACTAAGCACAGACTTCAACGTGAGCCATACCACCATTCACCGTGAATTGAAAAGGCTTGGTAAAAGTGTCAAATGTTAGAAAATAGGTCCCGCAGACAATCGCAAACAACATGTTGACTGCTGTGCATCTCTGCGATCTCGTGAGTTGCAAATGCCTTTTTTGAACAGTCATTACTAAAAAAGAAAAGTGGATA
>NC_068981.1:193811440-193814838 GCF_001194135.2 Octopus bimaculoides
GCAAATGCCTTTTTTGAACAGTCATTACTAAAAAAGAAAAGTGGATACTCTACCAAAAATGTACAGCAAAAAACGTCAGTGGCACAGTCGTGGTGAAGAGCCAGCACAACAGCCCTGAAGTGATCTGCTTCCAAGGAAGATTTTCCTGAGTGTCTGGTGGGATATGCGTGAAATAATTAATCATGACTTTTAGACGATAATCTAATAAGAACAGCCGATGTATACTGCCAATTGAAAGTAGCTTTGCAACAGAAAAGGGGTCATGCTTCATCATGATAACACTTGACCTCGCCCCCACAGAAAAGACCTAAGAGCTCAGAGAAAAATATGCCTGGAAAATTATGCATCTCCCACCATATTCACTGGATCCCGCGCCTACAGATTAATAGCTCTTTAGAAGTTAAAATCATTTGAGTGGATTAAGACTTAGTTCAAGTGTAAGAAGTCGAAAATGAGTCAATTTCCCTTTTCACTTCTAAACCTAAAGAATCTTATGAACGTGGCATTAAACAGCTCAGTGACAGGTGGAAAGAAGTCATAGAGAAGGAGGATGACTACATTAAAGATTAAATAAATCAGATATTTTGAAAATTACTATTTGCAAATCTCACAACGAGAGATATTCAGCAACAGTACTTTGTAGTAAAGATTATTTGCCAACATAACATGGCTCTGTCGTACATGCACACTGACACTGCACATCCAGCAAAGCACACTAGCTTCATTTCTATCAGATCTTCACATGTCCTCAGCAGTCACAGCCATATTTCACTGCCATGTAGCATGGCTGTTTGCACATGGGTATCATACAGTTTGCCTTTCACTGACCTTTGTTACTGACAGAGGTAGGAGCTCTCTGAACTTTGCCCAGCCTATTCTTATTCTAGCAGCTACACTCTCAGAGCATCCACCCTCACTACTAACTTGGTCACCTAGGTAATGGAAGCCATCAACTATTTCTAGATATCCTTCCTGGCATTTGACGAAGTCTATTTTCTGTACAGTTCTAGTGTTTGTCGTACCTATACATCTGCCCTACACAAAGGCTACTTTCTCAGTTAATCTTCCTCTGATATTGCTGTACCCCTTATGTGTCCATAGCTTGCATCAGGTACACATTATGAAGTTTCTACCTACACCTTTTCTACAGATCAAGCAGGATCATCTCCTTGAAGGGATTTGTGATTTGTCTGTTTTTCTACTTACTAAAACCTTGGTCTTTACTAAATTGACTTTAAGGCCCTTTGGTTTTAGACCTTGCTTTCACACCTGAAATTTCTTCTCTAGTCCTGGTAGTGATTCTGCTATAAGAAAATGGACATCAGCATAAAGGAGCTCCCAGGGGCAGCCTGGCTTAAATTCCTTTGTTATTGCTTGAAGGATTATGATGAACAAGAGAGGGCCAAGGGGTGACACTTGCTCACTGAATTCATCACTATACTTGTTACCAACACTCACCTTACTGACAACACCCCTGTACACGGTTTGTACAGCTCTCACCAACCATTCTTTTATCCCTAGTCTCTGCAATGACTATCAGATAAGGGAGTGAAGGACCCTGTCAAAGGATTTCTCCATGTCGACAAAAACCAAGTACAGAGGTTTATTTTTGGCCAAGTATTTCTCTTGCAGCCGCTTTACTAGGAATATAGCATCAGTGGTGCTTCTCCCTGGCACAAACCAAACTGCATCTCATCTGGATTAACCCTCTCCCTAATTAGTTGGGCTATGACCTTCTCCATAACTTTCATCACCTGATCCAACAATTTGATACCTTTGTAACAGTTGACTATGTTATTAGGTATGACTCCTTCATGTACAACCTGATTAACTATATGGGTGACTAGACCATAACCCTACACTGCCAGATATCTTAAGCATCTCAACGGTGGTTCCTGAAGGGCCAAGGGCTTTCCCCATCTTCATGTCCGTCATGGCTTTATCTACCAACCTACTGTCTATTCAGATTGTTGGTCCCTCTGCTGGACCCACATTAGGCAGACTCTCCTTCTCCCATTGGTTTTCCATGCTGGCAAGGGTTGGACAGTTTGACAGGAGCTGGTCAGCTGAAGAGCTGGTCAGCTGAAGAGCTGCCAGGCTCCATGTCAATTTTGGTATGATTTCTATGGCTGGACGACCTTTCCTAACAATATATATTGGATCATCCATTAAATAATGCGTTTTATTTTAATACTTCTTTTATTTTTCAAAATTAAGATAAACAAAGTTCTTTTTTAATCTAGAATATACTTTCCTTCATTTTCTACAATGCTCTTCCATCTATCTTGTAGACTTGCAAGGCCCCTCTTCCAAAATTCACTTGTCCGTGATGAAAAATACTCCTCCCTGTCTACAGAATTCTGTCCAAATGATTTTGAAGACTGCAGAATAAATGATAATCAGATGAGGCAATGTCCAACAAATATGGTGGTTGTTATCCAAGGGAACGGAAAAGGCCGATATAGCTTGGCACCTGTGACGTCTCAACTCATTTCTATAGCAGAGTGAACTGGAACAGGAAATAAAGTGTCTTGCTCAAGAACGCAACACACAGTCTGGTCCTGGAATCGAACTCACTACCTCATGATTGTGAGCCCGATGCTTTAACCACTGAGCCATGTGCCTTCACATATATATATATATACATACATAGATAGATATAGATTTAGATACAACTGTTGCTATTGAAGTATGGTTTACATTTTTCTAGGATCTTCCACTTTATGCTGTACTCGGTGGCACTTTCTTTCAAAGACCAAACATGCTTGGCCAGGGTTGTGGCATTACATCTCTCCGAGATGTTGAAGGAGGACTTGTGGATGTTATAGCAAGTTCTGAAGGGGCTTTCAGTTGTTCCAACGTACTTTCGCACATTCAGTTACCCATTTGACCCTATTGCTGTTATCTCCGCCTCAAATACAACAGTCTCCATGTTAGTAGCTGTTCAGTGGACATGTTGTGTTGTCCCTACATGAGCATCTCGTTTGTCTCAGGTGAGGACCTACCTACTAAAATCTTTTTTACATTGGGTGCACAGCTAAAAGAAATTCTCAAGGTGTGCTTATTGAATATTTTGTAGAACCTATTTGTACAGGGGGAGTGCTTATCTACTAAGCTAAGAAAAATCATACCTACTCAGGTTTTCACACTTAAAGAGAAGGGCAGTGTGAACTACAACACTTTCCGGTGGCGCTTTCTCTAGAGGGGTTAGGGCCTGACATATAACTAATTCTATCCTTGAAACCACTACTGGCCAGAACTTCATATAAATATATACATACATCCATGTATACATATACACACAATATATATACACACATATATATCCATATACATATATATACATGTATATGTCCATATATATATGTATATATATATATATATATATATATATATAT
>NC_068981.1:193815043-193816031 GCF_001194135.2 Octopus bimaculoides
CATATATATACATGTATATGTCCATATATATATGTATATATATATATATATATATACATACACACACATATATATATATACATATATATATATCCATATGCATATATATACACACACACACACACATACATATCTATACATAGTAATAATTAAGTACAATCCGGGAATGCAAGTGCAGGAAGTTAGCAATTTTTGAGCAAGTGTGTAATTAAAATACATCACAAAAGGTGAACAATATCTGATAAAACTACTTTATTAATAATTTAAATTACACATTTCCTCAAACACTGAGATTAAAAAGAATTTTGATTAGCAGATAGTCATCGAACAACTCGTGGTTTAGCAACTAAAATAAGGCTGTGTGGTAAGCTGCTTGCTTACCAATCACATGGTTCCAGGTTCAACTCTACTGCATGGCACCTTGGGCAAGTGTCTTCTACTCTTGCCTCGGGCCGACCAAAGCCTTGTGAGTGGATTTGGTCAACGGAAACTGAAAGAAGCCCATTGTATATATATAATAGTTGAAATTTACCAAAAAACAAAAGACAAAGACAGGTATATAAACAAAAAGCAAGTGTATTAGTTTGATGCTTGGAAAGGTGAGAAAGTCTTTTAGGTTTTGAGCCTATGCTCTTCAGCAGAAAGGAACATGAAGAAATAAAAAGAGAGAGAATAAAAAAGAACTTGTGGATTTAACGGTTAATCATGTATATGTTTGTCCCTCCATTACTTGACAATCGATGTAGGTGTGTTTACATCCCCATAACTTAGCGGTTTGGCAAAAGAGACTGATAGAATAAGTACTAGTCTTACAAAGAATAAGTCCTGGGATCAATTTGTTCGACTGAAGGCAAGTGTCTCCTACTATTGCCTCAGGCCAACCAAAGCCTTGTGAGTGGATTTGGTAGTCGGAAACTGAAAGAAGCCCATCATATATATATATATATATATACATATATATATATATATATATATATATATATATATA
>NC_068981.1:193816346-193826259 GCF_001194135.2 Octopus bimaculoides
TATATATATATATATATATATATATATATATATATATATATTTATTTACTTGAAATTTTCAGAAAAACAAAAGACAAAGGCAGGTGTATAAACAACAAGCAGGTGTGTTAATTTGATGCTCAGGAAAGGAACACAAGGAAATAAACAGAGAGAGAATAAAAAACTTGTGGATGTAGCAGTCAATCATGTATATGTTTGTGTGTCTGTGTTTGTCCCTCCACCATCACTTGACAATCAATGTTGATGTGTTTACGTTCCCATAACTTAATGGTTCAGCAAGAGAGACTGACAGAATAAGTACAAGGCTTACAAAGAATAAGTTCTGGGGTCGATTTGTTTGACTGAAGGCAGTGCTCCAGCGTGGCCACAGTCAAATGACTGAAACCAGTAAAAGAATAAAAGGATATAAAAGAATATCTTTTGTCTTTTACTTGTTTCACTCATTAGACTGTGGCCATGCTGGGGCAATGCCTTGATGAATTTTTAGTCAAATGAATTGACCCTGGTACTTTATTTTAAGCTTAGTACTTGTTCTTATCAATCTTTTTTGCCAAAATACTATACTATGGAGACGTTAAAACACCAACACCCACTGTCAAGCAATGGTGGGGGACAAACACGGACACACACACACACACACATTGATATATGCTTTTAAAAGCAAAATCTCAGGGGAAGAATGTACAACTCAACATAAGCTAGTGATAAGTGACTTTAAGCTTAGGGCCAGAAAGATCCTGAGATGCAAAGCCAATATGGAAAAGCTCAAAGACCCTCCAAATGGGTAGAGATGTAGAGATGTCCTCAATGAGGCCTTTGATGAGAAGGAGGGAGAGACAGAACCATATGGCAACTGATTTTCTACAGGACAATCTACTAAGGGCAACAGACCGAATTTGTGGTTGGAGCAAAGCCTCTACCAGACCAAAGGTAATGCTGCGAGGACCATAAAAGAGAAGTGACGGGTCTGGACAGAGCAGAAAAAGAGGGGGTAGTAGCAAAGAATGATATCAGAAGACTAAAAGGGAGGCTTGACGTCAGGTCTGTCTAGCTAGGGTAGAAGCAGAAATGAAGAGGTTTGCCAATGTCATACAGCGTGAAGATCAGAGATTTGAATTGTTCTGGACTGCCAGACAGTGTTTCAGTGAGAACTGAGATATTGTAGGAGAGAAGTGGGTGTGGATGGATAATGGTGGCATTTTGTGATGTGGACAAGAAAGGAGTGTGGAAAAGTTACTATGCGAGACTGTCGAATGTAGAGAATGAATGGGATAAAAGGAATCTCCCTCATGTGAGCCCAACAGAGGGACCAGCTATCCTAGTGGACAGCAGTATGGTAGATGAGACAATTAAAAAACATGAAAACCAGGAAAACTTCTGGTCCATCTGGAATCACATGGTAGGATACGGGCTGGTCACCAAGATTCTGAGTTTGATTCCAGGCAGTGACCTGAATAATAATAATAATAATAATAATAATAATAATAATAATAATAATAACATCGCAAAAATACCTTCGGAATGAGAACCCAGGTTTGAAATTTCCCCCAAGACACCTGATGAAGGCTGGAGGGTGTATCAGCCGAAACATTGTGTTAACAACAAACAAGATGAGGAGAAATATCCATCAAATGTAAATAATGTAAATAATGTACATAATTCCTCATTTCTTAAATATAGAACCCTATGTCACCCATATTGTTAATTAGATCATTCAAGGTGTAACACCCAATCACTAGCATAGCAGCATAATTGTTAGCTGCTACATAGGTAAGGGTGATGCATTAGATAGAAGCAACTATAGAGGCATCAGACTCCTGGACAATGTGATGAAAATTACAGAGTGAGTTATTGTCCAATTAATTCAGAGCAGAATCAGGCAAGACGAAATGCAGTTTAGCTTCGTCTGGGGAAGAAGCACTACTGACACTATTTTCATAGTCAGGAGAAGTACAAGAGAAGTACTTAGCTAAGAACGAACCATTATACTTGGCATTCGTTGATCTAGAGAAAGCCTTCAACAGAGTTCCCTGCTGTGTGATATGGTGGGCTCTGAGGAGACTAGGGATAGACCAGTGGCTGATGAAAGCTGTACAGGCCATGTACAAGGACACTGTCAGTACTGTGAGAGTTAACAATAAGTATAGCAAAGAATTTGGTGTACAGGTAGGGGTTTATCAAGGCTCAATCTTTAGTCTCCAGCTTTTAATCATTGTCCTTCAGGCCATAACAGAGGAATTCAAGATTAGCAACCCCTGGGAACTACTCTATGTTGATGATCTTGCCCTCATAGCAGATTCCATATCAGAGCTAGAAGAGAAATTCCAAGTGTGAAAGCAAAACCTGGAATCTAAGGTCCTAGTAAGCAAGAAAACTGACAGGACCCTACCCCTGTCAGGTAGGTGGCCCTGTTCAATTTGTAGGGAAGATGTAGGCAGGAACTTCATGTGGTGTACTCAATGCAAGCTATGGACACACAAAAGGTGCAGTGGATTAATAGGAAGGTTATCAGAGAAGATGGTTTTTGTATGCAGAAAATGCACAGGATCCATAAAAACTACAGAGACTCAGTAAATAGATTCTCTCAAATGCGCTGGTGGCTCATTAAAGGTTGTAGATAATTTCTGCTATCTAGGGGACTAAATTGATAGTGGGAGAAGATTCAGAGAAAGTGTGATAGCTAGAATAAGAATAGGATGGCATAAATTCAGAGAACTATTACTTCTGTTGGCCATGAAAGGTTTCTCTCTCTGAGTGAAAGGGAGATTGCATGATGCAGGCATACGGACAGCAATTCTACATGGTAGCAAGACATGGGCCCTGAATGCAGAGGACATGCAAAGGTTAGAAAGGAATGGGATTTGTATGCTCCACTGGATGTGTAATGTAAGTGTAAATGTTCAACAGTCTTTTGAGAGAGGAGTTAGGCATAAGAGGAATTGGTTATTGTGTGCAAGAGAGGAGACTGCACTGGATACCAACAGCTCCATAAAAGAAGCGCCAATATCTCATAGTGGATGGATCACGTGGAAGTGGGAGACCCAGGAAGACATGGGATGAAGTACTGAAGAACAACCTCAGGAAGCTGAACCTTTCAGGTGAGATGACAAAGGACCAGGTCACCTGGCACCTTGCTGTACTCAAGAAGACCCATGCCTCGCCGCAGAAATGTTAGCCCTGGTTCCTTTGGTGATCTAAAGCACTTCTGACAGTGCCATGTAAAGCGCCCATGTGGTGCCTCATTAAAGTGATCATGCAGCACCACATAAAAGAGCCCGTGTGGTGTCATGTAAAAGCGACCAGCACACTCTGTGAAAATAGTTGGCATCAGGAAGAACAGAAACCATCATGCCAAATCAAACTGGAGTCTGGTTCAGCCTTCCAGCTGGCCAGCCCTGGTCAAACTGTCCAACCCATGCCAGCATGGACAACAGGCATTAAATGATGATGATGATATGTGTGTGTGCCCGATAGGTTTCTTTCTACCAGATCCACTCATCACAAGGTCTTGGTTGGTCCGAGGCTAATGTAGAAGACACTTGCCCAAGATGCCACACAGTGGGATTGAACCAGGAACCATGTGGTTGGGAAGCAAACTTCTTACAACAAAGCCATGCTGTACATACACACACACATATATTACACACACATATGTATTAAACACGCACACACATATATTACACACACACACACACATATATATTACACACACACATATATATATATATTACATATACACACACACACTTTGCCCGGTGTCACAGTATCTTTCCGCTCTGTTTGCTTTCCCCGACCTGCGTGTTCTACCCACATTCCTTGTCTCACTCTATTATTGCCATCTGCTGGCTCCTGACCTGGGTGTTCCACCCACACGAAACAAGAAAACTTTTCCCTCATCCTACCCCAACAAACCAATCTACATCTCTTCTCTTGCATTTCCTCCTTCATTCACTTTGCCTAGCTCTCATTACCCAATCCTGTCCTCACACCCCTGTTCTTCTGTACCATTACTAACAGGTAGCCCTAAAACTCTATATATACCCAGGTCTTTTGCCAATTACTCACACTCTTTAATCGCACTCCCTTCACAATAGCCTATCACTTATATAATGGCATTTGAAACGCAGGAGTAAGTCTTGGCACTTGCCCTTATCAATATCTCTCTCTTCCTTTACTCAACCATCTCATTTATACTGATCCCCATTCCTTTTGCCAGCATCTCCATCCTGTGGTCTCCCACTCTCTCTCTCTCTCCTCCTACACTTCCTTCAGGTCGGGCAATTGTGTATTTTCTTTGTGGTAGCAAACCTGTTTCTGTCTTCATTCCTGATCTTCCTCTCTCCAGCCAGGTAACCTTGTACTTCCTCTTCAGCAAGACACCTGTATCTGTCTCACTATAACCTTTTCCACATCACCTCCTCCCCTCTTAAAAATTATTGTCTTGCAAATACTTGGTGACCCTGTCAGTGCAGGTGCCACTTAAAAAGCACCCAGTCCACACTGTAAAGTGGTTGGCATTTGGAAAGGCATCCAGCTGTAAAAACCTTGCCAAAACTGACCTCGCCTGTGCTTGTGCCACATAAAAAGCACTAAGTCCACTCTGCTGAATGGTTGGTGTTAGGAAGGGCATCCTGCTGTAAGAATCCTGCCAAAACAGTCACAGAACCCCGGTGCAGGCTTCGGCCTGGCCAGCTCTTGTGGTAACGTCCCACCCATGCTAGTGTGGAACACCAACGTTAAATGATGATGATGATGATGATGATGATATATACACGCAGAGAGAATATGTATAGGTGAACTTCCGTAATATAAGTTTTTCCATCTTTTTTACTTTAACAGTTTTATTTAATTATATTTTAAGTTAATAAACATTACATTTTAACAAGTAGCACTTGCTTCAACGTTTCGTAATAGCCCCATGAAATGTGATAAAAGTGAAATAATATTCCTATGTACAACAGGTCGTATTTCTCATTTTTATCTACAGGCCATACTATGCACGGTGGGAAAAGTATAAAGTATATCTGAACGAAGATGTTCCAGCCGGGACCATTCTATCTTTCAATCCCATCCATCGGCCAGAATAGAACAATAATGTAGTTCTTTGTCCTTTTTTTTTATGTAAAAAGTCAGTATGACGCGATTTACGAGTGATTTGGTTGCTATTTCTAGCAGGCTAAGCGACCAAATAAGTAGCAACTTAATTGGTTTTATTGCAGCTATAGTATACAGTGGTGGCGATGGTGAGTTATGACTGATGAGTGTTAATGTTGTAAGCTGTTGAACAAGAGGTTTTCTAGCACGCACACACACACATATACATGTTTCATAGCGAGCGGAACCACGGAAGTAGTAGTAATACATACATACAAACTTTTGTACATACATACATACATACAAACTTTTGTACGTACATACATACAAACTTTTGTATGTACATACATACATGCATGCATGCATGATTAAAAGTGTGTCTATATTATAATTCTATTCGATAGCAATCCTTGACTGGTAGCTTAGTTGACTGCGAAAGACTGAAGGGCAAAGCTGACCATGGCAGGATCCGAAAGTCCCGACTTGCCCCTTCTACCAGTTCACCTCTTGGTACATACGTCTTTCTCTTTCTTGGTCACTGAAAGAAAGCAGCAAACATTTTGTTTTCTGTTGACAACTTAACACGGTTGAAAGGCAGGCAGTATAATGTCCGCTTTCTTAGTCACTCATATTTTGTTTGGTCCCTCTGTTTTACGCTTCTTTCTCGAAAATAATAGCATACAAACAAAATAACATCACTGCTCTTACTATGATTGAGAGCAAGCAGTAAAAAAATTGCTTTACCTTTCTTTCTCTTGACCACTTTAGACCAAGAAATGAAGGAATGCGAAGTAAAAGTAAATATGACTACAAGGAATCTAGTGAAAATTATCAATAACCAATTATATATTACACAAAAGTTATTTATTGTGGAAAAATAGTAAGGCATACAGTACATGCATTGCATACATAGATCCTTCGCCCTTGAAGTCTTCTATTATATAATTCCAGTCACAAATTAGATACAATACCCGTTAGAAGAGAAATCGAGACTGGAAAACGAAAAGCAAATTTGATCTCAGCGAGATTTGAACTCAAAACTTGAAATATTTAGATCCTGCAAAATAGATTACCAATCCACAAATAGAGTTCCTATTTTATATCAAAATATGGAGAGAAAAAAACCTAAATACCTAATATATACATACATATATACACACAAGTGTGTATGTGATATCTGGGTAGGGTAGAAACTTTGGCAGGGTAATACTTGGTGCTCTTCGGAGTAGTTCGTCCGCTTTGGTCCTCACCAAACACCCATCTCTCACCCGTGGCCGCTCGAAGTTGTTTACTTACAACAACGGCCACAACCCGGGCAGTGGCTTCCATAGCTCTACTTATACCATGGTGAGGGTAGCCAACGGCTCTCAAATCCTCGTTGAGCTACGGTTTGTCTACACGTACATACATGTATGTAGGTACGTACGTACGTATGTATGTGTGCGTGCGTTGCTAATGTTTGTTTTTTAAGTTGTTAAAATGAAAGCAATTTAACATTAAACTGAAGCATTACTCAATACTTGTTATAGAGTACATATACTTTTACAAGAGCAATGGTGATAGTAACTTCGAAGTTTCAGTCTGCTAGCCTTCGTTGGACTGTCCGAAATCACTGTCATCTTTCTTGTAGAGTTTGAACTTCGCCTAGGTCGACATGCTGAGTCAGTCGAGAAAAAACAAGTTTTTAGATCGATTTTATCGAATCCACTGGAGTCTTTGTGTCGTAGCCTTCGCGGATATTTTTCGTGTGCGTGTATGTTTATGTGTAGATATATAGATAGATAGTGTGCGAGACAAAGACAGGCACACAATAGGAGAGAGAAAGAATAAGAGAGAGATTGTTCTATTGGACAAACGTTTGATGAGGGTTGGGGAAAAAAACTCACTTACCTGGGGTTATGGAGATATATATCAGCTTCGATGAGTAAAATGCCTGACAAGAACACCACCACCTGACATATAAACCCATATCGCTTCGTTTCCATTTACACAAAATAAATGTCTCGTTTAAGTCCCCCTCTCTCTCCCGTTGTTTATCTATTCGGTCCTTCCTTCGTTTATGTTTTGTATCTTATCTTTGTTACAATTAACTCAAATCTTTTCTTTCTTTCTCCTTTGTTTCTTTAGTTTTCCTATGACGCATTTTTTTAAACTTTTATCCACGCTGTTTCCTTTTCTGTCTCTCTCTCTCTCTCTCTTTCATTCCACCCTCAGGAGGGTGTGTGAGGTCAAACTATTCAATAATGTAGTTCTCTCTCTCTCTCTCTCGCCTTCTCTCTTTGTCTATATAACAGGAGTGTACATAAAAGTGTATATTTGGCGCAACACCCCCCCCCCATCCCTATCAAATTCTCGGTGGCTAAACATGTATGTAAGCTCAAGCATGGCTGTGTGAGTAACAAGGTCACTTCGCAACTATCTTGTTTCCGGTTCAGTCCCCAACTAAACGGCATTTTGAGCAAGTGTGTTCTTCTAATAGTGAATAACACTGGACATGCATTTTTTTTCAAGTTTCTGTCGCATGAGATCTTTCTTACTGATTCTGTTGTTTTTGTAATTTCAAATCTGTCATCGGTTTTGCTCGCCGTACTCTAGATTTCTTGCAATTTGAAGATGAACTTTTTATACATTTATAGTTAAATTGGACAGATTGAGATACATATATCCTACTTACAAAGAATTAACAATTTTGTTAATTCTTTGTTTTTTGTGTTTTTCCAGATCTGATCATGCATGGCTTCTTCAAGTAGACATAGATGTGTGCAGTATGAGTGATCCTGATGGCTTCACACTTATTCGTCAAAGATGCAATATCACTTTGTATGTGAGACGGGCTTCGGAGTTCCCAAGACAAAAAATAGGCCCCTCATGTTGTGTCATAACTGTGAGGAAATGCTACGTGACTGGACAAAAGGAAAGCGAAGGGCTTATCGTTTGGAGTTCCTATGGTTTGGCGGGAGCCCAAGGGAACACAAGTGACTGTTATTCTTATATGGTCAACGCAAAAACATCAGCAAGAAAAATAGATGAAAAATATATTATTCCAGCATTCCTTCAGCAATTTGACCTATTATACACTCTGAGACACTCTCGATTCCAATTTTCCTTGGGTTTACCCCTTCCGAAGACGAAGCTAGCAAACAAGCTAGCAATCAAGAAATTATATCAGAATTCCAAGACCCATGGTACCGAAAAATCAACTCTTCAATAGTTTGGCTAAATGATTTAATGCCTGATTTTGAACTCTCCAACACTGCAGCTGAAGTTCTAGTGTCCTGATTGCAAGAAAAACATCTACTTGACCAAACTGCAAAAGCTTCTTATTTTCGAAGCCGGGACCATATTTTTGTGTCATTTATTTATTTATTCATTCATTTATTTTTCAGAAGAGAAACGCTTTGTTTACTGCCACAACATGTCTGGTCTTCTCCAGGAATTAGGAATCCCTTCGTACAGTTCAACTGATTGGCGACTATTTTTAGATAGTTCTAGGCGCATCTTAAAGTGAGTTCTCCTACATAATGGCAATGTTTATGAAGCTGTCCTAGTTGATCACACAAGAAGAATACAATGACATAAAAATGGTTATTGACCAACTAAAATATGAACATACCATTTGTGTAGATCTGAAAATGGTCGATTTCCTCCTCAGCCAACAGAAAGGTTTCACAAAGTACCCTTGCTATCTCTGCATGTGGGACAGCCGAGCTCAAGAGAAACACTGGATTTAGAAGAAGTGGCTCATTCGTGAGACTCTGGTAGCAACTATGTCAAATATTACGAATGATCCAATTGTCAGTCGAGAAACAATTATTTTTCCCACCATTCCATATAAAGCTAGGCTTGATGAAACAATTCACTAAGGCATTTAATACTGATGGCGAACGTTTTCAACACATAGTCACTGCATTTCCTGATTTGTCATTCGAGAATATCAAAGCATATCTCAGATTTGTGCCCTTGTATGTGATAAGAAATCTGTTAGAAAGATGAATGACGAGGGAAGAGCAGTATGGCTATCATTTGTAGCAGTCTTAAAAACATTTTCTTGAAAGCAGAAAAGCAGATGACTATGAAATTCTCGTAAATATTATGCTGTTGGCTTTCTATAATCTTGGGTGTGACATGAGCATTAAACTCCATTTCCTGCAAAGTGACCTCGATCAATTCCCTGGAAACCGTGAAGATGTAAGTGACAAACAAAGAAAGCGCTTCCACCAAAACCGCAGGATCATGAGAGAGCGTTATCAGGAGCGAAGGGACAAAAACATGATGGCAGACGACAGCGAGCTGGCAGAAACGTTAGCACGCTGGACGAAATGCTTAGCGTTATTTCGTCTGCCGCTACGTTGTGAGTTCAAATTCCACCGAGGTCGACTTTGCCTTTCATCCTTTCAGAGTCGATAAACTAAGTACCAGTTACGTACTGGGATTGATGTAATCGACTTAATCTCTTTATGTGTCCTTGTTTGTCCCCTCTATGTTTAGCCCCTTGCGGGCAATAAAGAAATAAAAAACATGATGGCAGACTACTGCTGGAGCATTAAACGAAATTTCCCTACGAAAGTCTACAAACGTAAGGGCTCCAAGCGCAACTTTTTGTCTGAATAAGATCTATCGTTGTTCTATCTTCCGTCCCAATCTGTTTCTCAACTATGTACACCTCTCATTTGTATATAATATATATATTCAACTGAAAAGCAAATGGCGAAAAAACTGGCACAAGATAACATTTATTTTACTCAGCATCAGAATACGAAATTTTTTTTGTAGCTTAATTTTTATTGTGGTGCACTAATTCGTACATATGAGTGAAGTT
>NC_068981.1:193826402-193827684 GCF_001194135.2 Octopus bimaculoides
TACAGGATCTTTGTGATTTGACGGCCAACACTTGTTTTCTTAACGAAACACTTTCAAACTTGGGACACTGGTAGAATGTTTCATACAAAACAACTTTTTCTCTTAGCCTTCTTAACAAAAAATTGTACATCGCAAGTTATTTCATGTTAAAGTTGTCGTATTTCCGTAATTTCAACCAATCACTGACATCTATTCAGCTGAATACAGTCAGTGCTCTTTTTATAAACAATAATTTTTACCGGTGTTAAGAGTGTTATTCCCTGTGACATATTTCATCCGGTTTAATCGTAATTTATACGCATATATTGTTTATATAATAAATTACGCTGTGCGTATCTGTGTGTGAATATTTTTGCCATAACCTCACTCATAACCCTAACCCTAACCTTAACCCCAACCCTAACCCTAACTCTAAAACCCCAACCCTAACCCTAAACTAGAGTTTTATTTGAAGAAGATTTGGCTGCTATTTCTAGGAAATGAAGCACTTGGTGGAGGTGCATTAATAATTGTGGCAGCTCCAATAACAAGTGCAGGTAATATTCAAGTATTTTGATGGCTTTTTCCACTTTGTTTACGAACAGTCTAGTTAATCGGAAAGGTCAGAACTAACGGGGATTAATACCATATACACCGTCACAGTAGTAACTGTATTCAACTGAATAGACGTCAGTGATTAGTTGAAATTATCGAAATAAGACAATTTTTAACGTGAAATAACTTCGAATACAAATTTTTTTATCTCTTCTATACCGCAAAATATACAAGTATACGAAGTTTGAAAGTGTTTCGGTACCAAAAACACTACATAAAAAAATGTTGGCTGTCAAATCACAAAGGTCCAATTACCAGATGGGTTACATCATCTGTTGAGAAATATTCGAAATTTGAAACATATATAAAAACTTCAATTGCAGAATCTGTAGAGCTTACCGAGAAAGACTAACTTCATGTATACATGTATGTATGTGTGTGTGTGCGTGTTTAGTTTCCCTCTGTTTAGTTCCTCGTGTTCCTTTCTGTTGGAGAGCGTAGGCTCGAAACGTAAAAGACTTTCTCAACTTCCTGAGCACCTGTCTTCGTCTTTTATTTTTCTGTAAATTTCAACTATATATATATATGCACCAGCATGACCGCAGCCACTTGGCTGAAACACATAAATAAATAAATATATATTGATAGAAAGGACAACAAAAGAAAGAAAGAGACCTCGATATTATGTAAATAGAGGAATTTATCTGTAAAAACATGTGACACTTATTCGGTAGCCATACGTATATAT
>NC_068981.1:193829141-193830597 GCF_001194135.2 Octopus bimaculoides
TATATATATGTATATGTATATACACGTATGTATATATATATATATTATGTATATGGGATATAATCCAAGCTGTGCCCTCTTGAAGCACATCTGCACACTTTCTTATTCCAGTACTCCAAAATTGTATGTTCGTGTTGTATTTGCGTGACGCATGCATAAGAGCTGAAAAATACTGGAAATCAGTTTTTGCCGTGTAATGCTATCAAAATAGGAGACTGGAAAAAAAACTTTGATATTATTTATTCATCACTATACGTGTTTCATTTCCCAGTAGGAATTACAAAGGTGTATTACGTGTAATGGTGAATAAATACACCAAAACTCTTTTCCAACCTTTTGTTTATTAATCATCCACTGCAGTCGGGGTATATATTTTTATCATTCACCCACGACAGTGGACACATATACTCTTACGTTCAACTTCTAGTAACTGGCGAGTATTTCGAGGCGTCATCACTTATTTACTTCTCAACCAAATTGAATGCGGTTCTTTTTAGCCATGATGGTCCAGTTTTCAGCTACATTTTGAAATCAAATAACTGAAATGTCGTTCATTCACGGAAAAGTTAGGTCAAAATTTGTGAGGACAAAGTGGGAGAATAAGGCGAAAAATTGAGCTTGAATCAAAATATCTGTTATTTCAAAAGAAAAGTAAAAATTAAATGGGTTTCAAAAAGTGTGTTCATTGGGAAGAATCTCTTAGTGGAAAACCTCATTAAAAAATATTAGCTAGGAAAAAAGTTGTATGGCTTCAAGTGATGAAAAAATGGTAAGTAGCCCCAAAGACTGGCTTTGAATCAAAATATCTGAGCTATTGTTAAAAAAAAACTATACAATAATTGTGTTCAAATGAAAGAGTTCTATGAGGTGTATCTTATGGTGAAAACCTCGTCAAAAAGAAGTAGTGTGGCTCTAAGTGACGAAAGAAAAGGTGATCATTTTAACAAATCAATATATTTTTGTCGTTTTAAGATATGTACCGCTTTGAAAGATGGCGTCAGCTTAACTAAATGGTACAGAGAGCTTAAATGGAGTTTGAGAAGTTCGGTGTTTGGCACTCTGTAGCAACTTGCTAGGCCACTTTTACCCCGTTTTTTAATGGTATTTAACCAGTTTTCACAGATATTCTGCGCCTGAAATTTACTTGAGATGAAAAGAATTCTGTAAGAAAAATCTTATGATGAAAACCTTATAGAAAAATATAAGCTCTTGTGTGACTTTAAGCGACGGGAAAAGGAGTGATAATTTGAACTAATCGAAATACTTTTTTGTCTTTTTAAGTGAAAAATAATATTACTTGAATCCAAATGAACGAGTTAATCGAGACGAAAATTCTGGAGAAAACCCTGTCTAAAAATATTAAGCTCATTTACTGTTTGTTCTGTACTTTTCCTGGTTCAATACTTAAGCATATTCTAGGATTTTTCCTTCTGGTATATATATATATATATATATA
>NC_068981.1:193830607-193832082 GCF_001194135.2 Octopus bimaculoides
TATGGATAATACCGTACTAAATTCTGGTGCCTCAAATTAAGTACCATATTCATCTGAATATATATATATATATATATATATAATCAGAAAGAGAGGTTGTCTTAGGAAAAACAAAGGTTATGTTATAAACATTACCTTACAGATGTTTCTGTTACCAGGTGCAGTGGACTCTCAGTTAAGCGCCTGAAGAACCCCTTATAGCTTGATCAGAACCTCGAATATGAAGTACAATTTATTTGGGAAAAAAAAGAATGAATGACATTTTTGGAATAAACAGGGCAAGTCATTGCTGATGCATCTGGAGACGTGTGTCCAAAAGTCAGTTAGATTTGCTAATAGAAAAAGTAGGCAAAAGAAACAGAAAAAATATATGTATGTGTGTGTGTGTACAGGGATTGGACAAAATAATGGAAACACCTAGCATTTATAGCATCATGGCATCATAATTTTGAAATATCTATAAAACCGTCAAAAGCTTGTTTATTTTTATGTTTTTTTATTTATTATTAGTGTTGCTTAATGTCTTGCTAAAATTGCTGTTTCTTTTCAGATATCATTAGAAAAAGCTAATTAAAAGTCGTTAAAATGACAGATCTATTGGACTTTCAAAGAGGTCAAATTGTTGGTGCTCATATGACAGGCGTTAACGTAACGAAAACAGCCGAAATGCTGTCTTGAAAGTAATGACAGCCTTTGAGAAAGAGGGGAAAAATCTCTTCGTTGAAACAAAACTCCGGAAGAAAACTAAAACTTTCAGATAGGGACCGTCGGACTCTTACGTGAATTGTTAAAAAGGATCACAAAAATACAGCTCCCAAAATTACTGCAGAGCTTACTGACCACCTCGAGAACCCAATTTTCACAAAAACCGTTCGCCGGGAACTGCACAAAGCCGGATTTCATGCGAGGGCTGCAATCAGAAAACCACTATTTTCAAAAACAAATGTTACAAAGCGTTTAGAGTGGAGTAAAAAAAACCCTACAGAATTGGTCCCTGGAGCAGTGGAAGAATGTCATTTTCTCGGATGAGTCAACCTTTACCTTATTTCCGACCACTGGCCAAGTATATGTGTGGAAACAGCCAAAAGAAGCATTTGACCCAGACTGCCTTTTTCCAACTGTTAAACATTGAGGATGATCTGTGACGATCTGGGGCGCTATATCTTGGAAATCCGCCAGCCCAGTGGTTTCTCTTCATGGCAGAATTAATAGTCAAGACTATTTAAGCATTTTATCTGATCAAATTCATCCTATGGTTGTGGAACTGTTTCCGGAGGGAAACGCAATCTCTCAGGATGGTAATGCACCAATTCACACAGCTAAAGTTGTTACTGAATGGCACAAGGGACATTCTAGTGAAGTTGAACATCTTATCTGGCCACCACAGTCCCCAGATCTCAATATTATTGAACATTTATGGTACATTTTAGAAAAACAAGTAAGGAGTCGATATCTTCCACCATCATCACTACAAG
>NC_068981.1:193832170-193832653 GCF_001194135.2 Octopus bimaculoides
ATATATAAATATATGCATATATACATACATACATGTACATACCTACATCTATATGTATACATACATGTATATATGGGTACAGGACATCACAAAAAAAAAAGACATGCAACATAAAGAATATTCCCTTTCATCAGTTGTCCCTGTCCATCTACTCCAGCAGAAACAACTGTAAGTTAATGATGTTCAGAACATAAACACTGTTTTTCTTATTACTGCTCTATACTCATCTAACACATTGTTTTGAAACGCACATATATTGAGTTCTACATCGGATTGTTAGTCTCGCTACGCCTAAGCGAAATATGCAGAAGTGACTGTGTGGTAAGAAGCTTGCTTCCCAACCACATGGTTCCGGGTTCAGTCCCACTGCGTAGCATCTTGGGCAAGTGTCTTCTACTATACCCTCGGGCCGACCAAAGCCTCGAGCGGATTTGGTAGATGGAAACTGAAGGAAGCCCGTCGTATATATATATATATATATAT
>NC_068981.1:193832966-193837653 GCF_001194135.2 Octopus bimaculoides
GGTGTGTTTACGTCCCCGTAACTTAGCAGTTCAGTAAACGAGGCTGACAGAATAAGAACTAGGCTTACAAAGAATAAGTTCTGGGGTCGATTTGTCCGACTAAAGGCGGTGCTCCAGCATAGCCGCAGCATTTCAGCGGTACTTCGCCCAGTTGTTTGGGACGAATGGCGGTCCGGAACGCAGGGTGGACTTTAGTGTCTACCTCGACGGCATGCCACGACTCTCGGCAAGAGGGGCGAGGCGCTGCGAAATGTCGATAACTACTGCAGAAATAGAGAATGCGATGGTGAGCTGCACGGGGAACAAAATCACCTGAAAAGAAAAATGAGGGTGGAGAAAGAGGTTCCGTCCCCACTCCCAGCAATTTTGTTAAAAGGTGAGTGAATGTTGCAAGAATGGCCCAGGTAAGTGGGCCTACTCTAAGTATGTGCCTGTAGACAAAGAGGAGAGGGTGCTTACCCTGGTGGTCAGGACTGCCGTGAGTTTTTTTTTTAATTTATGTAAACCCATTGTGGTTAGTAAAGAAAACGTTCGCCAAGGTCGACTTTGCCTTTCATAACACTGGGGTTCATGTAACCGCCTAGTTCCCTCCCCCAGATTTCAGGCTTTGTGTCTATTATAGAAAGTATTATTATTATTATTATTATTATTATTGAGGGAAAAAGCAACGCATGCCATCAAAAGTGAAACTGTTGCACAATTAATTATACGAAGCCCATGACTATCCGTCTGATAAGGGTACACCAGACACATGCACCATAGCCATAAGTGCGTGACATCGTGAACTTATATCAAAATAAACTTCCCCCTTGCTCTCTGCTGCTGCTCTCTCTCTCTCTCTCTCTCTCTGCGTGTAATTACACACACATATATACACAGCCAGGTAGTTAAACAGGTAGACTGACAGATACGTTGATAGATAAACAAATAGATAGATAGATAGATAGATAGAAGACCGCCAGGTCGTAACATTATGACATTATGAATAAACTGCAGTATTATTGTTTTGCACGAACTCAGAATTTATCATTGAAAACCGTGACTGAAAGTTAACTACGACAGTGACAACAATAACTGCACTCTATTACGTGGTGGTCACTATTCGGGTTACTTAAAATCCGCACACGAAGTGTTTAACTTCTGCAGACATCTGTCGCAAAGCATCCTGTCGGGCACACCCTTCGCTAATATTATTTATTAGTTTTCTTTCTTGCTGATAATCTCATAAAATATCTGTGAAAATATCAACAGGAAATTATTGAAAAGAAAAAGAAAAATATGTCAACTATTTCACGATTATTTTGTGAATAGAAGTTCATTTATCTCTTAATGTGGGGAAATTAATTGAACAATATGGGATTGTCATTCATCCGCAATGACCACCGCCTTTATATAATGAAGTGCAGTTGCTCTGTTACAGCAGTTGAGAGAGGATTTTGAAACTAACTTGACGTCAACAAGGTGAGTAGACCTTGACAACATTGTTTCACAACACTTAACAACGATCTTCTTAATTAATTAACTGATTGATTCACTAATTAATTTCCCAATTACTTCAGCACACTTTTATGTATAATTATATAAGTTTCCACCCTAACATTTATTACTTTTAGATCCTTTCTTCGTAAACAAGTCGTTAGAAATACCTTTTCATTTTGTAACAGAGTTGTTGCTTTTTATTTAAACTGTTTATATCCGATCTAGTTTGTATTTAAACTGTTTGTATCGATTTGTTTTAGTGAGACACTCACTCTGCTTTGAATATTTTGGATCGAAAGAGACAGGTATAAGCGAACTCTTTTAAACGTGACATCGGCTTAGAATGTAATGGAACATACATATACTTACATGAATATAGAGTAGCATACAAATATACATATGAACAGATAAACACATACACACACATACGCACAAAAGAAAATCCAAACTGTGTGACCTATATATGTGTGTATATATATATATATATGATCTTGTGTGTGTGTTTGTTTATTTGTTCACAGCATGGTTTGTGTGTAATTTGTATGTGCACAGACTTGTATAGAAGTCTAATATATTACTAAAACGATGTGTGTATATGTGTGTGTGTTTTGACAGATAAACAAACTACTAACACTGCCATGCGTGCCGGATCAGCTGACACAGTTGCGGTTTGAAGAGTCTTGTTACAATCGGAATTCCGTTCGGTTGGCAACTTTTTCCTGTTTGATATCGAAATGTCGCCGAGTTCTTGAGATAGTGAGTGCGACGTTTTAACATCTAAGCCACGCGCCTTCACGGATATGTGACGTATCTATATCATAGTATTATTCTCAAGTCACAAGGCGGTGAGCTGGCAGAACTGTTAGCTCGCCGGGCGACATGCTGAGCGGTATTGTTCAAAATCCGCCGAGGTTGACTTTGCCTTTCATCCTTTCGGTGTTGATAAATTAAGTCCCAAAATGGAAACAATGGTGTCGATGTAATCGACTAGTCCCTCTCTCACCAAATTTCAAGCCTTTGCATCTATAGTAGAAAGGGTTACTCTCAAATCACCTGTAGACAGGGTATTCGTTTCTATTCTAGGCGACAGGCCCGAAACTTTGGGAGAGGGGGGGGGGCTAGTCGATTAGATCGATCCCTATTACGCAACTGGTACTTAATTTATCGGGCAAACGAATTACTGCTAAGCATTTCGTTCGGCGTGCTAACGTTTCTTATTTCTTTATTGCCCACAAGGGGCTAAACATAGAGGGGACAAACAAGGACAGACAAAGGGATTAAGTCGATTACATAGACCCCAGTGCATAACTGGTACTTAATTTATCGACCTCGAAAGGATGAAAGGCAAAGTCGACCTCGGCGGAATTTGAACTCAGAACGTAGCAACTGGCGAAACACCGCTAAGCATTTCGCCCGGCGTGCTAACATTTCTGCCAACTCGCCACCTGTGTAGGCAGAGTATTGTAATTTTAAAAGTTTTTACTTGTCCTGGATGCCTGAATTAAAAGTGACATTATCCAGGGATTCAGAATATGTTACATAACTAATTTAAGTTTAGGCGATCTTTGGTTTCAGGTATAACGATTTTAGGTACATATATCAGCAGGCGAGATAACGAAATGAAAACAGTCAGTGGCAATACAAAAGTAGACCTGGGTATTCCAAGTAAGCGAAATGAATATGTAAATGTTTAGAAGTCGGTTATTTAATCTCATTAAATGGAAACATTAATCCGAATATATTCTTTTCTACTCTAGGCACAAGGCCCGAAATTTTGGGGGAGGGGGCCAATCGATTAAATCGACCCCTGTACGCAACTGGCACTTAATTTATCGACCCTGTAAGGATGAAAGGCAAAGTCGACCTCGGCGTAATTTGAACTCGCATTAATTTAATGTTCTCTTCGGTTAAATATTTCCAAATAGCTTTTACCTAGACAGTGTCGAAAGCAGGGCCGAATTAGGACCCATAAAGGCCCTAAACACTGAAAAGATTTTGGTGCCCCGTTTTTATATGTAATTCTATATTTTTATTTTTCAAAATAAAACAAAACTAACATTAAGATGAAAGATAATGTTTATTTTCGTACATTTCCCCTTTATTTCTGTTGGAAAAGTTTGCTCCTACTTTTTTTTTTAATTGCAAAGTCTTTGATCCGATCCCCAAAAACTAATCTCACGTAACACATCAGCTTGTATACTTTGTAGAGATAAAGCATCTCGAATATCATTTTAGCAAGTTTAGAGTGATTTCTCTTGTGCCGTAAACCATTTACCATTTCTGTTCAATTAACCTTCTCGAAGTTAGAGTATGCGTTGCTGCGGATCTACTAGATCAGAACCCATTCTGATTTTGTCGTTGATGTTTATCGATACTGGGTTGAAATAGGATAATTTTGTTGGTGATTTTGGCCACTGTTGAAGATAATATAATATTTCTATAGTTCTTGGTATCACTGAGAGTTCAAATTCCGCCGGGGTCGACTTTGCTTTTCATTCTTTCGGGGTCGATAAATTAACTGTACCAGTTGCATACTGGGCTCGATCTAATCGAATGGCCCGTTCCCCAAAAATTTCGGGCCTTGTGCCTAGAGTAGAAAAGAATATTTATTTTTACTAGCAAGTGCCAGTTCTTTTGGTCAAACTATCGTATCTCCAGCTGCTTCAGACGCCAAGAAATAAAAAAATTGTCAAAGAGTAGTACAGCATAGCTCCCGCCAGAATACCTCTCCGGAACACAGAAGCACCCAAGCCACTCCACCGCGGCAGGCTGCTTAATCAGACGTATAAGTTTTTGTGACCCTTTGGTCATGAATGGCCATCAGATTGCGCCTAGAAAGTTACCCTCCGACGCACAAGTCTGGGCAAGGTTGCTTATGGAAGACCAGCAGTCGCCCATGCATACCAGCCTCCCCTCTCCACACCACTGATGTTATCCAGGAGAAAGACAAAGGGGTCGATACAGCTTGGCACCAGTGAGGTCGCAGCTCATTTCTACAGCTGAGTGAACTGGAGCAACATCAAATAAAGTGTCTTGCTCAAGAACACAACACGCAGCCCGGTCTGGGATCCGAACTCACAACCTCACGATCGTAAGCTCGACGCCCTAATCACTGAGCCATGCGCCTTCACAGACGTATAAGTTTAAATATTTTTGAATTTTTTTTTTTTAATATTTAGACGTATAAGTTTAAATATTAAAAATTTCA
>NC_068981.1:193838415-193839209 GCF_001194135.2 Octopus bimaculoides
GGCAAGGAAAACAAAATGAAATGAAGTAAATATTGGGGAAAGTCTAAAACGTATGTTTCCTCCAGCTTTTAATTAATTACCAACATTCTGACGCATCGACAAGATAGCCTCGGAACATTTTCCTCTCTCTCTCTACACTTTCCAATACCAAATCTTCCATCGTTTTCTTCAATGCACTGTGACCACAATCCACTTGCGAAGTGAGCTCACGGACTATCACTCGTCTGTCAGTATCAATCATTTTAACTGTTTGTCTTCTATTCTTTTACCTGTTTCAGTCATTAGACTGCGGCCATGCTGGGGCACCGCCTTGAAGAATTTTAGTGAAACGAACAAATTCTATTACTATTTTTTCTTTTAAAGTCTTGATTTATTCTATCGGACCCTTTTGCCAAAGCGATAAGTTATAATGGCTTAAACACACCAACACCGGTTCCCAAGCGCTGGGTTGAGGGTGGGAGCGCAAACACACACACACACTGAGTTTCTTTCAGTTTCTTATTTCTTTATTGCCCACAAGGGGCTAAACATAGAGGGGACAAATAAGGACAGACAAAGGGATTAAATCGATTACATCGACCCAGTGCGTAACTGGTACTTAATTTATCAACCCCGAAAGTATGAAAGGCAAAGTCGACCTCGGCGGAATTTGAACTCAGAACGTAACGGCAGACGAAACACTGCTAAGCATTTCGCCCGACAGGGTAACTCTACTGCCATCTCGCCGCCTTTCTTCCAGTTTCTGTCTACCGAATCCACTCGCAAGGGTTTGGTCGGCCCGAGGCTATAGTAGA
>NC_068981.1:193839577-193841247 GCF_001194135.2 Octopus bimaculoides
CGTTCTGAGTTCAAATTCCGCCGAGGTCGACTTTGCCTCTCATCCTTCGGGGTCGATTAAATAAGTACCAGTTATGCACTGGAGTCGGTATAATGGACTTAATCCGTTTGTCTGTCCTTGTTTGTCCCCTCTGTGTTTAGCCCCTTGTGGGCAATAAAGAAATATGAAACGCTAGCACGCCGGGCCAAATGCTTAGTGGTATTTCGTCTGCCATTACGTTCTGATTTCAAATTCCGCCAAGGTCGACTTTGCCCTTCATCCTTTCGGGGGTCGATAAATTAAGTACCAGTTGCGTACTGGAGTCGATCTAAACGACTTGGCCCTCCCACAAAATTTCGGGCCTTGTGCCTGGAGTGGAAAAGAATTAATGATTAACAGATTGACGGTTTGGTGCAGAAGTTTGCTTTCTTTCATAAGTCCATCAGTCCTAAGTTACTTCGGTGGTTGAAAAAGATGGACATGTGTAATATATGTGAAACGTGGATGCCAGTGAGATATGTCCTGTGTATCTTATGTGATACACGGGACATACAAAGGGTTAAACATTCGCTGGCGATTCGTGTTAGTGGTCGCCGTTGATGGTCACCCACAGCGTGGTTTGTCTTCGATACTGGCTCCTCTTCTTTAAACATTTTCATCCATTTCTGGCACATTGCTCTTATCAGTGGCGTCATCTCTGGAAGCAACCCGCAGCCTTCTGTGGACGTTGGACAGCCTTCGCTCCTCCTTCATCAAGAACTTAACTCTGCTTGGCACCGATTTAGAACAGGAAAAAGAGTTTTGCGAGAGGAAAAATTACTCTACCAGCATGTCGGTTTGAAAGACCTGTGTTAGTTAATAAAATAACTTCGGCATTACTTTCAGTCTAGCCCTTGTGCGTACAGGCGTATGTATAGACACACACACGCACGCGCACAAACATACCTGATACATACCGTTCTGTGTGTACTTGAATCTATATATGAACGTATGTGCGTACGTGTGCGTGTGAGTAAGCGCGCATATACATGTCTTTGTTTGTGCGTGCGTATGCGCGCGCGTGTGTGTGTGTGTGTGTGTGCGTGCGTATCACATGTCTAATTTAATGTATCGTTCTCTGACCTGAAACCTGCAATTTTTTTAACATCTCTCTCTCCCCTTTACAACCATTTCTCCCTATATAATTTTACATGCTCCTTCGTTTTCGGCTTTTCATTCCCGTTAAGGCAAGTCAAGACAAGAATTTCTTACAAGCGCAAACAGTTGACCTTTTTATCTGTGACAATGAAGTGACGCCACTTCCATAGTTCTGTTGCTCGTGAACATATACTCAAGGTCTACGTGACACCTTGGGCAAGTGTCTTCTAATGTAGCTTCGGGCCGATCAAAGCCTTGAGCGGATTTGGTAGACGGAAACTGAAAGATGCTCGTCATATATATATATGTATATATATATATATATATATATATATATATATATATATATATATAGATATATATATATAGATATATAGATATACAGGGCAGGGAATCATCAATTAGTAATAGAATTAATAATTAACAAATTTGCCGGGTAGCTCAGTATGAAAAAACCTTATCGGTAAAACCATTTATAATCATAAATATATAGGGATTAACAGTATCAGTAGTTCTTTGGCTGCTATTTCTGAATTCTCAGTGTGTTGGAGAAG
>NC_068981.1:193841347-193851609 GCF_001194135.2 Octopus bimaculoides
GCTTATAAACACCTTCCACGCTGCAATTGTTTTTGTTTCAGCACACGATTACAGATCAGGTCACGTGCTATGCAAATATATCTCTAAAATTACTTTGTGAAAGAAAAGCGAGTTGTCTCCCCTACCCTGCAAAGCCTTGATTCCCAACCTGTGATCCGCGGACCCCTGGTGGTGGAAGTTGTCTCAAACTGCTTTCATCGTGACCGAGCAAACCTATTTAAAAAAAAAAACAACATTCCAACCAAGATGATTTTGCTGGTTATATGTACCTTGGATAACACTATCCAATGGAACTTTTTATGACATTCATGTAACAAGTGGGATTTGGTTGTTGTTTCTAGCAGATTAAAAGACTTCGTAGACGCTTCCTCTTTGACATAACAAAATTATCGAGCATAAATTAATTATTTATCTTTTACTTGTTTCACTCATTAGACTGCGGCCATGCTGGGGCACTGCATCGAAGAATTTGGGTCAAACAACTCGACCCAGTACCTTATTCTTTTACTTGTTTCAGTCATTTGACTGCGGCCATGCTGGAGCACTGCCTTTAGTTGAATAAATCGACCCCAGGACTTATCCTATCGGTCTATTTTGCCGAAACGTTAAGTCATGAGGACGTAAACGCACCAACATCGGTTGTCTCACACACACACACACACACACACATATACGACGGGCTTCTTTCAGTTTCCGTCTACTAAATCCACTCACAAGGCTTTGTTCGGCCCGAGGCTGTAGTAGAAGACACTTGCCCAAGGTGCCACGTAGTGGGACTGAACCCGGAACCATGTGGTCGGTAAGCAAGCTACTTACCACATAGCCACTCCTGCGGCTATATAGTTTAACTCCTGGATTTTTGCACCTATTAGACTAAGGGGTTTGTTTTTAGGGGTTTTTTTTTTTTGTCTTTCTGATCTGGAGTTAAACTATATATTATTTTCTACTCTAGGCAAAGCCCAAAATTTTGGGGAAGGTGGGGCCAGTTAATTAGATCGACCTCAGTATGCAACTGGTGCTTCATTTATCGACCCCGAAAAGATGAAAAGCAAAGTCGACCTCGGCGGAATTTGAACTCGGAACGTAAAGACAGACGAAATACCAGTAAGCACTTCGCCCGGCGTGCTAACGTTTCTGCCAGCTCGCCGCCACAGTCAAACTTTATACTAATCCAAGTCTCTTGGTAACTAAACACACTAAACAGAATAAAGAGTTGCCTCCCCTGAACTATAGTCGCTTATAGTTTTCGTAACATAGTTGAAGCTGGGGAAACGATTACATAAGAGGCGGACCTGCAAATTAGCGCCTCTCGCTCTTTATGTCTTTATAATTTTCTGAGAAATGCAGACTTTTTTATGAAATTTTGCAGCAGTGTGCTTTCGAGAGTGTAGATTACAATTTCGTTGATAAAAATTTTTCGCCTTGTCTTGACATGTTGTGATAGGTGTAATGACTGTTTGCTTTATACAAACATTGGCATTCATTTCTAATCTTCCACGAGAACGTGCCTGGCCATCAGGTAATATTACTTTGCTTACAAACCAGTATGGGTTGGTGACAGGAAGGGATTCTGGCCATAGAAAATCTGCCTCAACAAATTCCATCTGACCCATGCAAGCAAGGAAAAGTAGACATTAAAATGATGGTGATGTACAGTAGTAATGTGAAATAAATTGCCTTGCTCAAGGACACAACTTACTGCTTGGTATAGGACTTGAACCCCTGATCTAACCAATGTTAAAATCATCATCATCATCATCATCATCATCACAACAACTGACACATGACTCCCTGTACTGATGTCGTCTCACTTCATAGTGGTTGGTTCATACCACATGTCCCTTGGGAGGGGTGTACCATTTCCACTACAACAGATTCCCGTTCATAATTGTTGAAACATATTTGTTTATATGATTAATTTGTTATCTTTTAATTAGAGAAAGATGTCGTTAAAGTGTGCAATTTCCTGCCTGCTGTTATTTGCTATCATCACAGCAGTGAACTCTGACATGTTCTCTCAAAATCCCCGTGGTTCCAATAACAGACTCAATGAAAACACAGCCCAACGCAAAGAAGCAAACCGTTTGTTTGACTCTCAGGTAGAAACACTCTTCCTCTTCAGTTCACTCCTGCACTTCTTTTGTTGTACTTTTGTTGATTTATTATTATTTTTTTAGGTGAAGCTGATGCTGCAAAAACAAAAGAAAATAGTATACAGTAATCCGTCACTATATCACGGTTCACCTATCGCGGTTCACCTATCACTGTTCACCTATCACTGTTCACCTATCACAGTTGGTGGCGGCAGCAGTGGCATTGTTGTTGCTGATGGTGGTGGTAGTGATGGTAGTGGTGGTGGTGGCGGTGGTGGTGGTGATGATGATGAAATCAACAACAGCACTTATTTTTTTAATCCTGGTATTTATTCTATTGGTCTCTTTTGCTGAACCGCTAAGTTACTGGGACATAAACACACCAACACTCTTTGTCAAGTTGTTTGGCAGGGAAAAACACAGACATGAAGACACACGCGTATACATATACGATGGGCTTCTTTCAGTTTCCGTCTACCAAATCCACTCATGAGGCTATAGTAGTCTCATGAGTGGATACAGTGTCCCGACAAGAGGCTGTAGTAGAAAATACTTGCTGATGGTGCCACACAATGGGACTGAACCCAGAACCATGCTTCTTACCACACAGCCATGCTAGCACCTACATCACTCTATAGTCCAAGACTTTATCATTTCCTGTACTTCTTTGGTTCTATGTTTAAGAGTTCTATATTTCAGAGAATATCCGTCAAATGTAAATAATGTAAATAATGTTCTTTGGTCTATTTGTGGTAAACATTTAATGTTTTATTCTCTTTATCAGAATATTATTAAAGAACTGAATAAGACATCGAGCTGGCAGAATCGTTAGCAAGCCTAAGGTGAAATGCTTAGCAGTATTCTGCCAATCACTACGTTCTGAGTTCAAATTCAACTTTGCCTTTTATCCTTTTACGGTCGATTAAATAAGTACCAGTTGAACACTGCTCTCGATGTAATCGACTTAATCCCCTCCCACAAGCTGCCGTTGTGAGCACATAAAAAGCACCATCCGAATGTGGTCGATGCCAGGTCTGACTGACTGCCCCCCCCCTCGTGCCGGTGGCATGTAAAAAGCACTCTCTGAATGTGTTCGATGCCAGTACCCACTGATTGGCTTCTGAGCCGGTGGCACATAAAAAGCACCATCCCAATGTTGCTGATGCCAGTACCCCCTGACTGGCCGATGTGCCAGTGGCACGTAAAAAGCACCATGCGAATGTGATCGATGCCCACCTGACTGGCTCCTGTGCGGGTGGCACATAAAAAGCATTATCCAAACATGGTCGATGCCAGTGCCGCCTGACTGGCTCCTGTGCCACTGGCATGTAAAAAGCACCCACTACACTCTTGGAGTGGTTGGTGTTAGGAAGGGCATCCAGCCGTAGAAACCATGCCAAATCAGATTGGATCCTGGTGCAGCCTCCTGGCTTCCCAGACCCCAGTCAAACCATCCAACCCATGCCAGCATGGGAAACTGATGTTAAATAATGATGATGATGATGATGATGACGATGATGATGATAAATATTTTGGTTTTTCTCTTCAGAACAACAACAAAGGTGGTTACAATGTTGGTGATGCCACAAACAATGCAGCAAAGAAGATCGAAGATCAATATCAAATGGTGAGCAGAACTTAATGAGTTTTTATCTTGTTACTTTTTTTTTTATGCTAACTCATTTAGGAAACAAAATGAGAAGCCCTTTCTTATTTTATGATCCCTCTCCCTTTCTTGTTGTTTCAGAAATACTTCCAGAGTGCTTCCATATCAAGAACGGATCCAAAGAAAGGCAACACCTTTCTGAAACTGGAATGGGTCAACCAGCATGGTTGTGGCGTAGATGATGAGATGGACCCAAACAAGAAGCGGTGTAATTTGGTCCTGCAGTACATGTGTCAGAAAATGAACCCTGGTCAGTTGTTTCTTAATAATAATAATAAAAATAAGGCCTGTAAATTTGGCAGGGGGGTGCCATGGGGAAAGTTGATTACATTGACCCCATATGAATAAGTTTATGTTAGAGTGAATGAATTTGTAGCTTAAAACATGAATGAACTTGTATTTGGAAGTGCATGAATGTATATCAACATGGATGAGTTAGTAAATATATAATATATTAAATTTGTATTCTGTTTCATATTTGTTATTTCTGAATCAAAGTTAGTTGGAGGAGAAAAAAATAATTAGAGGAACAAAAGTAAGTCTTAAACTATAAACCGGGATAATATAGAAATGTTAGCATTTATTGATATGAAAGCCTTTAGCTATGAAATTACAGATGATGTAAAAACAGTCTAACAATCTGTCAAGTAAGCAGAATAATAAATGAGATTCTTCTTACAGACATGTTGCAGATGTAACTGTCTCCTTTTCAAATTAACTGCAACCTTAATTTTCCAGCTACACAGGCAATTAATAATTTAAGTTGCCATATGAAACACTAACTTTGCAGGAAGTAAAATAAATGGTTTCCCTTGGATTTCAAATATGTTAATTTTCTGTTTCCTTGAGAGAAGAGAAAATTTTCACACCATCTATAATTCCACAACTAAAGACTTTAAATAAATATCTGTAGATGTTCCTACATTTTACATACTTCGGGTAATGTATTTTATGCTGTGTTCAATATGACTATATACTGTTTAAAAATGATTATATCATTATTATTATTAATAATAATTAATGATTACTCAACAATAATTATATTACAGATGATAAGCTTGACACACTGAGAGATGGAGTGAACACTAATAAACAAAATTTCAATGAGAATCAGGCAAATCCCAAGAATCATCAGGAGAGTAAAAAATTTAAAAATATCGTTAATATGAACTCTGGCCTTCACGAGAGCTGGGACTGGTATGACAAATGTTATCAACGTGAACGAAATAATGGTAAGTTTTGGTAGTTCCCTATTTTCTGCTAAGATCTTTAAATGATTTATTTTTACAACTAGGTAAGCAAAGTCATTAAAAGTTAAATGCCTTTAGAAGGATTAAAGCCACAGCTTCACACCATTGAAAATATATGAACTGTTGATGTTTCATACAATAGGCAAACACCTTTAACAGCTCAGCCATCTGAATTCTTTAGATTTCTTTCCTTAATAAATAATAAAACTAGCAGAATCTATGGCCCAAGGCTATAGCAGAAGACACTCGCCCAAGGTGCCACGCAGTGGGACTGAACCCAGAACCACATGGTTGGGAAGCCCTTCATAATGTTTGATTAAGTTAAAGATTTTTGGTTAAGTTTTCAATTTCATTGAGGGTGCATATCATACTAGTTAGGCTGTTGCATTCACAATCTCAAGATCAGGATTTCAATTCCCAGACCAGACAGTGTATTGTCTCCCTGGTCCATCACTCCACTCAGCTGTAGATGAGTGACTCTTTAATGGATCAGCAGCCAGTTCAGTGGGGAATATTATGATCCCAATCACTTATACAGCTTGGAAATTGGGTAACTGGTGCTGTGAGTCCTAGGACTCAAGGTTGTAATTTTCCAGGAACTCGTCATCATCACCATCATCATCATCGTCGTCGTCGTCATCGTCATTTAACATCCATTATCCATGCTGGCATGGGTTGGATGGTTTGATCAGAGCTGGAGAGCAGCACCAGGCTCCATTGTCTGTTTTGGCAAGGTTTTTATGGCCGGGTGCCCTTCCTAATGCCAACCACTTTAGAGAGTGTACTGGCTGCTTTTTGTGTGGCACTGACACACACGCTTTTGACATGGGACAGGTACCAGTTCTTTGACACGGCTTTCACGTGACACCAGCACCAGTGCTTTTTATGTTTTCTCTTTCTTCAAATTTCATTCCATAGTTAAGTTTGTTTAACGCATTACACTCAAGCCTGTTTTGTTATAATAAAGATTTTGATTTCATCTTCAACTGTATTCCCACACATGTTACCTTTAATTACATTTGAGATGATCACCTTTATCATATTTCTTTATTTATTTTCTCAACACATTTCAGGTTTATTTACTGCTGACCAAAACTTGAATAATAAAAATGGTTATAAGCGAGCCACTCAAACTCGTCAGAATGCTGGTGGTGGCAGAAGTGGTTATGAATGTCCAGAGGAGAGAGATTACTATCCTTACTGGCATCCAACTCCTTGGCTTGATATTGTTGTCTTTGCTCAAAAATCTAACGATTGTCAGTAAGTGATGTTTATTCAATTGTTATTTGCAGATTCGTGTATGACTGAGTGGTCAAAAAGTTTGCTTTTCAACTACTAGCCACATCACCAAAATAACCTCCAAATGCAGATGTCTCGCAGGATGGATCTTATGAGCCTTCACCACAAGAGAACCAGTAATTATGCTGATTCTATGGAAAGCTCTATTTCTCAGCAGATTAGATTACTGGCCACAGCTTTCGTCTTCAAACTCATCTTGTCTTGTACAAGAGATTGAAGGGTTACAAAGAACATTCATGAGTAAAATCATCATCATCGTTTAATGTCCGCTTTCCATGCTAGCATGGGTTGGACGATTTGACTGAGGACTGGTGAACCAGATGGCTACACCAGGCTTCAATCTGATTTGGCAGAGTTTCTACAGCTGGATGCCCTTCCTAATGCCAACCACTCCGAGAGTGTAGTGGGTGCTTTTATGTGCCACCAGCACGAAGGCCAGTCAGGAGGTACTGGCAAAGGCCACACTCAAAATGGTGTATTTTACATGCCACCCGCACAGGAGTCAGTCCAGCGGCACTGGCAACGATCTCACTTGAATGACTTTTCACGTGCCACTGGCACAAGTGCCAGGAACATGAAGCTGCGGCACAAGTGCCAAGCCTCGATTCCTGGGAATGTCTAAAAGCTCTGCGTCTCTGTGTCTCTGCATCCTTCCATACTTGTTTGGTGTTGCTGAAGAAATAGAAAGCTGAAAAGTGGTTTTTAATTGATTTACATCATTTGTATCGAATATGTGTAACATGTACTGAAATTATGAGGCCTGATCAAAAAAGTATCAAGGCTGGTACTATAAAAAGAAAACTACAACAATATCAATTCTCCTTCAAAATAGTCCTCTTCTGAAGCTGCACACTGTATCCAACATTGTTTCCATTGTTGGAAGCATTCCTGGAACTCTTGTTTTGGGATAATGAGCAGCTGCCTTGTCACATTCTGTTGGATCTTCTCAGCATCTTGAAGTCTTGTTTAGGTCTTACACTGTGAAGACTGAGCCTTGACTTCAGGATCATAGCCATAGACCCATAATTCATGACCTATTATGTTTTTAGAAAGGTGATCCTGTGCAGCTGAAACCCAATCTTCTAAACACTCTATTTCCAAGCATTGCTAGAAAGAACAGAAGCACGTGAGAACATTATAACTTAATGTGCACACAAGACAGAGTTCAGGATCAATTTGTGATAAGGGGCTTCACTTTGCATATTTTAGCTCTGTTACCATAGCAATAGTCCTGATACTTTCTGATAAGATCTTGTATTTTGATTATGTTTGCAGAAGTTACCGTGATAAAAGCTTCAATAAGCATAATTATGGAGAATGTGTAGAGTTTTACCCAGATAAGTCAAGAAAATGTACATCAAGATGGAACAATAAAGCAGATTGTGAGAAAAACAAGAAAACTTGGGTTGAGTTTTCTAGTTACCTTGAGAAAGCACCACGTAAGTAGATATAATTGATGCCATTTACCTGTGTCTTCTGCTCATTTCTGTTGTTGTCTAATAAATATACATGAACACAGGTGTGGCTGGGTGGTAAGAAGCTTGCTTCTCAACCACATGGTTCTGGGTTCAGTTCCACCACCATGTGGCACCTTGAGCAAGTGTTTCCCACTACAGCCTGGTACCAACCAAAGCCTTGTGAGGTGGTTTGGTAGATGGAAACTGAAAGAAACCTACTCTGTGTGTGTGTGTGTGTGTTTGTCTCCCACCACCAATTTATAACCAATGTTGATTTTTTTTTTGTATGTCCATGTAACCTAGTGGTTTAGCAGAAAGAGACTGATAAAATACCAAACTTAAAAAAAAAAGTATTGGGTTTGATTCATTCAACTAAAATTCCACTGTGGCACCTTGGGTAAGTGTCTCCTACTATAGCCTCAGGCCAACCAAAATCTTGTGAGTGGATTTGGTAGATGGAAACTGAAAAAAGAAGCCCATCATATATATATATATATATATATATATATATATATATATATATATATATATATATATATATTTGTGTATGTGTGTTTGTATTTGTAAGCCCCATCACTTGACAACCTACGCTCAAGTGTTTATGTCCCCGTAATTTAGCAGCTCTGCAAAAGGGATCTCTGGAATAATTACTAGGCTTACAGAGAATAATTCCTGGGGTCGATTCCTTTGACTAACACCCTTTAAGGTGGTGTTCCAGCATGGCTGCAATCAAATGACTGAAACAAGTAAAAGAATAAAAAAAATATAAATTGATATAATTCCTTGCTGTACAACTACTATGACATCTCTCTATAACCACTATGACATGTCCCTATTATCACTATGTCATGCCTCTACAATGACTACGACAAACCTCTATGACAAACCTCTATTATAACAGGTTTCCAGCTATCATTATGATGCATCTCTACTATCATTATGACATGCTTCTATAATCGCTATGACATGTCTTGTTTGATTCTATGACTTCATCTGTATAGCTGCCTTGTCATAATTGTGTTAATATAACTTTATTCTTAGGGCAGTGAGCTTGCAGAAACGTTAGCACATGGGGCGAAATGCTTAGTGGTATTTATGAGTTCAAATTCCACCAAGGTCGACTTTGCCTTTCATCCTTTTGTGTTTGATAAATTAAGTACCAGTTGCATACTGGAGTCAATCTAATCAACCAGCCCCGCTCCCTAAAAATTTCAGGCCTTGTGCCTAGAATAGAAAAGAATACAACTTGAGCCTTCAAGGCGGCGAACTGGCAGAAACGTTAACATGCTGGGGGAAATGCTTAGCAGTATTTCATCTGCTGCTATGTTCTGAGTTCAAATTCCACTGAGGTCGACTTTGCCTTTCATCCTTTCGGGGTCGATTAAATAAATACCAGTACTGGGGTCGATCTAATCAACTTAATCCCTTTGTCTGGCCTTGTTTGTCCCCTCTATGTTTAGCCCCTTGTGGGCAATAAAGAAATAAATATAACTTTATTCTTGAGCTGTGTCATAACCTCTATACTAGCCTCTCTGTGTTCACTCAATTAGCTTCTTCTTATCATTCTATGTTGCCACCACCACCACCACCACTGACATTATCCACACCACCCACATTATCCCCTATCCCCACCACCAAATTCACTACAAACACTACTACCAACATCACCACCACCACCATCATCAAGACCATCACCACCAAAACCACCTCCCACCACCATCACCGTCACCACAACACCATCAACACTAACATCCCCACCATCACCAACACCACTACCACTACCAATATCATCATCACCACCACCACCACTGTCACCACCAACACCATCAACACTAACATCACCACCGTCACAAACACCACCACCACCACCACTGCCACCACCTTATTCATTATTCAAATTAATAAATAATTCCAGAGTATTAATCTACCAAATTTTCTTCCAGAATATAAAACTGCTGAAGAATGCAAGAATGCTAAATCAAAAGTCCATGTGGAACATTTATGGGGTCTTCCTTGGGACACCAAAAATATCAGCCACAAAGAATGTTTGGTGCGTGCAGATGCTCCAGAATGTCACAAGGCTGCTTATTCTCGGTAAGTTCTAATAAAGAATTATGGTTTTTTCTTTTATTTTACATAGGTGCAGGTGTTGGGCAAAATAATGGAAACACCTTAAAATTTCAAGCAAATTTATTTTAATATGGGGTAGGACCGCCTTTGGCAGTAATTACAGCTTGAATTCTACGAGGTATGGACTTGTACAAAGTTTGAATTGTTTCCAAAGGAATTTTTGTCCATTCTTCAGCTAAAACAGTCTCCAGTTCTTGTAGTGATGATGGTGGATGATATAGACTCCTTGCTTGTTTTTCTAAAATGTACCATAAATGTTCAATAATATTGAGATCTGGGGACTGTGGTGGCCACATAAGATGTTCATCTTCACTAGAATGTCCCTTGTGCCATTCAGTAACAACTTTAGCTGTGTGAATTGGTGCAT
>NC_068981.1:193851863-193853351 GCF_001194135.2 Octopus bimaculoides
ACAGTCTGGCTCAAATGCTTCTTTTGGCTGTCTCCACACATGTACTTGGCCAGTGGTCAGAAATAAAGTAAAGGATGACTCGTCCGAGCAAATATCATTCTTCCACTGCTCTAGAGACCAATTCTGTAGGTTTTTACTCCACTCTGAACACTGCAACGTTTGTTTTTGAAAGTAGTGGTTTTCTGATTGTAGTCCTCCCAGGAAATCCGGTTTTGTGCAGCTCCTGGTGAACTGTTTTTGTGGAAACTGGGTTCTTGAGGTGGTCATTAAGTTCTGCAGTAATTTTGAGAGCTGTACTTTTGTGATCCTTTGTTAACAATTCACATAAGAGTTCGACGGTCCCTATCTGAAAGTTTTGGTTTTCTTCCAGAATTTTGTTTCGACAAGGAGGTTTTTCTCTCTCTCTCAAAGGCTGTCATTACTTTCAGGACAGTACTTCTTGATACACCAAACATTTCTACTGTTTTCGTCACGCTGGCACCTGCCATACGAGCACCAACAATTTGACCTCTTTGAAAGTCCAATAGATCTGTCATTTTAATGACTTTTAATTACCTTTTCCTGATGATATCTGAAAAGAAACAGTAATTTTAGCAAAACATATTAAGCAACACTAATAATAAAAAAAAAACAAAAATAAACAAGCTTTTGATGGTTTTATAGATATTTCAAAATTATGATGCTATGATGTTAGGTGTTTCCATTATTTTGTCCAACCCCTGTACCTTTAGAAGACAGGAAAATGAGGCCAGCAGGTGGCTAAAGAGAATTGAACCCTGTACCTCTCAAATTCCAGATGAGTGTTTTGTACCATTAAACTAAACAAACCCTGACAACAAATACTGTCTTTATATCACTAAACAATAGCTGTTGGAATGTGGGAACATTTTTTATAAACAGACTTAAAAGTGCTTAAAAGTGCTTAAAAATGAAGTAGATCTCGAATGCAGAATAGGTGTGAAAACTGCTCAGGTGATCACGTAAATACCTTCAGAAGACGGAAAAAAGTGGCCAGCAAGCACTACAGAGAATCGAACCCTGTACCTCTCAATTCTCTGTATTGGCTTGCTGACTGATCTTTTTCATCTTCGAAGGTATTTACAGATCTAAACTGTTTCCACAGGTATTCTGCATTTGAAATTTCCTTTATTTTCAGTAAAATACTAAAACAGTTATATCTTATTCTTTTCTACTCTAGGCACAAGGCCCGAAATTTTGGGGGAGGGGGCCAGTCGATTAGATTGACCCAGTATGCAACTGGTGCTTAATTTATCGACCCCCGAAAAAATGAAAGGCAAAGTCAACCTCGGCAGAATTTGAACTCAGAACATAAAGACATGAAATATCGCTAAACATTTCGCCCGGTGTGCTAATACTTCTGCCAGCTCACTGCCTTGACAGTTATAGCTTAACATGCCCAAACATTTCATTAGAAATCTTTAATTGATCCTTATTAAAGTGTTTATATATATATATGTATATATTTAT
>NC_068981.1:193854031-193859440 GCF_001194135.2 Octopus bimaculoides
GGGGGGAGTTTTATGAAGGCAAGTGGCTCTGTGCCAGTTGATGAGAGGTTAAAAGAATAATGAAAGGATAGAGAGAGGTGTCTTGCTCTAGAAGAGATACAAGGATGCTCCAGATGGAGAAGAAGGGAGAGAAAGAGAGATATGAAGAGAATGAGAGAGATCATCATCATCATTATCATCTTCATCTAATGTCCATTGTCCATGCTGGCATGGATTGGATGGTTTGACCAGGGCTGATAAGATGGAAAGCTGCACCAGACTCCAGTCTGATTTGGCATGGTTTTCTACAACTGGATGCCCTTCCTAACACCAGCTACTCTTAGAGTGTAATGGGTGTTTTTACATGCCACTGGCACAGGTGCCATTTGCGTGACACCAGTATCTGCCACAACTGCGATTTTGATCAGCTTGATGGGTCTTCTTCTCAAGCACTATGTAATGCCAAAGGTCTCTGTCATTGCCTCCGTGAGGCCCAACACTCAAAAGAAGCTTCCCACATGCCACCAGCATCTGCCACTTTGCCTTCCTGGGGCCCAATGCTCAAAAGGTGCTTTTTACATGCCACTGGCACAAGTGCCAGTTACATGACGCCAGCATCAGCCATGACTATGATTTCACTTGGCTTGATGGATCTTCACAAGCACAGCATATCGCCAAAGGTCTTGGTCACTGGTCATTGCCTCCTTGAGATGGTTATGGACATACCCTCAAGGTACAGTGGGGGTGGGGTGAATATAGGTGAAGTGATAGAGAGGATTGGACTGGGTGAGGGGTCAGCAGGGACAGAGGGGAAAGTTTCATAGAAATGTGAGAAGATATATATACCATATGCCTTTTCTTAACCCTTTCCATGCCAACCCGGCTGAAACCAGATCTGGCTCTGAGTACAAATGTCTTGTTTTCATAAGTTCTGAATTAATATATTCCACCAAACCTTAGTCACAATTTATGTTCCTAACACTAAATTCTTTGTTATGTTTAAAGTAATTGAAAGAAACACTGAGCATCTCAACAGAAATACAGTAACGAAAGAGTTAATTAATATCGAAACAGTAAAAATTACATTAAGTCAAACATGAGAATTAATGTTGTATGATATATTTTGTTTTTCAGATACAATATCAGTACGGATGACTATGACCCTGCCACAACAACAGCTGCACAGAATGGGTAAGTAAAGAATTAGCTCAGAATTCCTTATTGATTTACAAAACCATTCTTGGTGATAACATAATGGCACTCCAGAGGTTACAACAACAAGGGTTCCAGTTGGTCCCATCAACAGAACAGCCTGCTTGGGAAATAAACATGCAAGTGACTGAGTACTCCACAGCAAATGCATACCCTTAGCATAGTTTTCAGAGAAATTCTCTGTGACACAGAATAGAACAAGGCTGGCCCCTTTAAAATACAGGTACAACTAAATTTTACCAGTTGAGTAAGCTGCAGCAACATGAAATAAAGTGTCTTGTTCAAGGACACAACACACCACCAGGATTGGAACTCATGAACTTACAATCGTGAATCAAATACCCTAACCACTGAACCATCGTGCCTTTACACGATGATGATGACATAAGACAATTAGTGACAGTATTAAGTACTGATTGTTTGATAAGGTGACAGTTAGTATAAATGTTTCTACTCTAAGCACAGGGCCTTGAAAATTTTGGAGGGAAGGGGGCTAGTCGATTACATCAACCCCAGTGCTTCACAGATAATTATTTCATCGATCCCGAAAGGATGAATGGCAAAGTCAACCTTGGTGGAATTTGAACCCAAAATGTAGCAACAGGTGAAATAGCATTAAGTATTTCACCCGATGTGCTAACAATTCTGTCAGCTCACCGCCTTCAATAATAATAATAGTAATAATGATAATAATAATAATAATAATAATAATAATAATAATAATAATAATAATAATAATAATAATAATAATAATAATAATAATAAAATGCTTTCTAATTGATGTATCAATACCAGCAGATGACAACGTTTCTCTAAAAGAAATGGAAAAACTTTCAAAATACAAAGACCTGGAAATAGAGGTAACTCGAATGTGGAATCTAAAAACAGAAACAATTCCTATCATAGTAGATGCCTTAGGTATAATAAAAAAATATTCAGACAAATACATAACAAAAACACCAGGACTTACAAATATATATAACATACAAAAAATTGCACTACTGGACACTGCACACATCCTACGCAAAACACTTTCAATACAGTAACCATAAGAGCATCACAGCAAACCACAGCACATACCCAAGATGCACAGAGCTGCGCTTGGTAGTGAAGTGAAAGCATGTTATAAAAATAAAACTACTGAACAATAATAATAATAATAATAATGATAGAGATCATGAAGGGAAAAAAAGCTTTCTAATTGATGTATCAATACCAGCAGATGACAATGTTTCCCTAAAAGAAATGGAGAAACTTTCAAAATACAAAGTCTTCATCAGGTGTCTTGGGGAAATTTAGAACCTGGATTCTCATTCCTAAGATATTTTTCCATGTTGTTATTATTATTATTACTATTATTATTATTCACTGCCTGGAATCGAACTCAAAATCCTGGGGCTAGTAGCCTGCGCTCTTAACCACTACGCCATAGGCCTGCACTCTTAACCACTATGCCATATGCTCAGGGGCATATGGCATATTGGTTAAGAGCATGAGATACTAACCCCAAGATTCCGAGTTCGCTTCCAGGCAGTGAATAATAATAATAATAATAATAATAGCATCGAAAAATACCTTAGGAATGAGAACCCAGGTTCGAAATTTCCCCAATACACCTGATGAAGGCTGGAGGGTATATCAGCCGAAACGTGTTAACAACAAACAAGATGAGGACAAATATCCATCAAATGTAAATAATGTACATAATTCCTCATCTCTTAAATATAGAAACTTAATTGTATCACTCGTTTGTAACTGATCCTTGGGTATCTTCAGTGAAGTCCATTAACTTGGGTGGCAGATTTAAACCCTTGTTTAGCTTAACACAGTAACCCGTTCCTTCAGTATCCTCTTTGCTGCAAGCCTTTGGACCCTGTCTTTGGTTTGAGCACAACACCCTACCTCTCTCCCTTCCTCAAGTCTTAGAAACCTTGGGAGGGGGGGGGGTAATAAGGAGGTCATGGGTGAAGCAATTCCTCCTCTGTCTGAGATATTTTAATATAAGGTAATGGAGATCCAGCTGAAATTTGCAGTACTAAATAGCCCCAAATATGGCTGTTGTGTAAGGACCACCACCACCACCATCATCATCATCATCATCATCACCATCATCATTATCATCATCATCATTATCACCCTCATCATTACCAATATCATCATCATCATTATGATCGTCGCCGTCGTCATTATGATCGTCGCCGTCATCATTATGATCGTCACCATCATCATCACCATCGTCATCACTACCGCCACCACCCCTACCAACCTCATCATTACCATCAATACCACCAACACCACTAACAGCAGTATCCTTGCCATGAGCATCATAGTTAATATTTTCACCATCATCACTATTGTCATAGTCACCATTGTTGTTGTTGTTTTAGTAAATGACTTTTGTTGTTCTTTTATTGTTGCAGTAACAAAAAGTCTCCTGTTCTAAATGACCCTGTCGTTAATGTTGCTGGTCTGCCCCTTCAACTTGCTATCAATACAGCCCAGTTTGGTCGGGTCTTCCAGGACAGAAGTCACATCTTCTACCTGATGCCACGGCCTTCGGGTGTGACACAAAACATCCACAACCTGAACGTCCGAGGTAAACGAGGCAACATTGTACAAACCTTCTCAGCTGTGGAGTACGACTTTGTACCCAACTCACTAACTATAAATTCCGATGAGCTGGTACACATCCAGTGGACAGGTTAGTTAGCACCTCGTGTATTATCTGTGTTTTTTTTTTCATTACATCAAATAATGTTTATGTTGTTGTTCTTGTTGTTTAGTCCCACATTTCCCTTGATTACATGGACATCATCATCATCATCGTTTAACGTCCGCTTTCCATGCTAGCATGGGTTGGACGATTTGACTGAGGACTGGTGAACCGGATGGCTGCACCAGGCTCCAATCTGATCTGGCAGAGTTTCTACAGCTAGATGTCCTTCTTAACGCCAACCGCTCCGAGAGTATAGTGGGTGCTTTTACGTGCCACCAGCACGAGGGCCAGTCAGGCGGTAATGGCAACGGCCACACTCAAAATGGTGTTTTTTATGTACCACCTGCACATCCATGTTTCCAGAGGTGAATTATTCAAACCCCAAAGAATTCTTCTCAACACATGGCTATGATGCTCCCCAACTACATCTGCGCATGATCAGAGATGCACATATTGTGAGCCACTTAGAAAAATGTTCAACTGGTTAAGGTCAAACAACTGACTAGCAAATCTGTGGTATTGAGCAGACTATTTGTTGTAGCCCATCTTTTTATACCAAGACAAAATAATGTACATGATAACACTTCCAATCAGTTAAAATCAAAAGCCATGAGAGCCACTGCCTGGTACTGCATCAGGGCATTTATTATTATTATTATTATTATTATTATTATTATTATTATTATTGTTATTGTTATTATTATTATTATTATTATTATTGTTATTATTATTATTATTATTATTATTATTATTATTATATCGTGAAAAATCTCAGCTTTCTTTACTGAGTATGATGGAAAGTGTCAGCTGTCCATAGCCAGCAGACCAAGATGACATTTGTTTACCGATCATGTTCCAAGAACTCTGAAGATTATTATTTATTATCATCATTATTATTATTATTATTATTATTATTGTTGATGTTGTTATTATTACTATTACTATTATTATTATTAAGGCAGCAATGTTTCCTGGAGTTAAATAACAGTAGCATTCTTCCCTTTCCTGGGACTTCCACATTAAGTTGGCAACAAACCATTACTTTATTGTGCTGCTATTGTATAAATCTCTCTGAGAGATTTAGAAATGCAATATTTCTAACGTGTTTATGTCATTTTCTTGATAATGTAGTTAAATATATTGAAAGACACCCATGCTAGTTTCTGTTGAGGACCCTTCATATTCTCCCATTTCTGTTTACAGGTAGTAACACACACAATAACAACAATGATGGAAATGACGGAGAAGGTAATGCCGGTAAGGGAAATCTTATTGTTGTTACTACTGCTACTACTACTACTACAATTATTATCATTATTATTATTATTATTATCCTTTTAACACAGGTTTTGTTGGTACTTCTGGAAACTTGTATGAATGGCTGGCTTGCTACTTGCAGCCTACGGTACCATGTATGTTTATTTGTTCTCTTCAACACCAGTTGTCAAGCAGTGGTAGGGGACAAGCATGTTGTATATACATACATACATACACATGTATAT
>NC_068981.1:193860404-193862367 GCF_001194135.2 Octopus bimaculoides
ACATCTCCACAGCCAGACACATTTTTTCATTAATAACTGTCCTGTGCGACAGGTGTTGCCAAGGCAAGGAGACAGTCACACACGCACATACATATACACACACATCTACACATATATACTTACACACACAAAAAACACACACGCATGCACACATATATACATACACGTGCCTGCATGCACACACACACACACACACATAAACACACATGCACACACACACACGCACTCACACATATACGATGGACCTCATTCATTCTCCGTCTACGAAATTCTCTGAAAAGGCTTTGGTTATCTCGGCTTTAGTAGAAGACACTTGCCCAAGGTGTCACTCACTGGGTCTGAACCACGAGCGTAGCTACGACGTGTACCACCGGGGACGACCTTTCCGTTTGCCACCCCCGGACCCCACAAAAAAGCACATTGCCTACAGCAGACTCAAAAGTACTACCCCAGTAAAAGTGCCCCACCCCACAGCCGCGCTAATGGACTGAACCTAAGACCATGTTGTTGGGAAGCAAACTTCTTACCACACAGCTGTGCCTGTGCTATAGTCACACATGATGTTTGTGCGTGTGCGTGTGTGTGTGTGTGTTTCTGTCTCCTTGTCTTGACGTCGTATAATAGTTATACATGAGTGCTACCATCATAGAAGTAGTGTCTGTTGCTTTCAGTCTTCCATGGACAAACACGTCTGGTCTATTACCTTAACTGGAAACGTGAGGTTTGGCGACAGGAAGGGCATCTGGACGTAGAAAATCTGCCTCAACAAATTCCGTTCGAACCATTTTAGAATAGAAATATGTACGTTAAGACGACGACGTCTTTTAAATGTTTCTCTTTTTTTTTTTTTTTTAGTCTTGAATCAGTTTCATCTCTGGTCGTCATTAAAGGTCTCATTCCTGGATATGTATGACCATTATTTTCGAATTTCCACAACAAATTTGCGTTAGTTTGGAGTGATAGAAGATCAGCTAATTGATTTTAAGCGCGATCATTGTCATACGGGAAATATAAAGGGAGATTACTTTTAAAATTTTTGTCAGGAGGAGTTTCTTCCCTTAGTTTAGTTTTTCTTTCTGATGTTACATTTTGTGTACATTTTCTTACCTTTCCTCTTCTTTTCCCCTCCATCAAAATTTGTTGCCTCTTCCTCGTCCTCCCGCTCCCATCCGCCTCCCCCTTAACTGTTATAAATTATCCTTCTCTTTCTTATTCTAATTTATTTAATTTCCAATACCCGTTTCTCTCTCTCTCTCTCTCTCTCTCTCTCTCTCTCTCTCTCTCTCTCTCTCTCTTTCCAACAGAAATTTGTGGTTCAAGGTTCCTTTATTACCATTTCTATAATGGCCCCTATTTCTACTACAACCCAACACCACAGCCAGTTCTAATTCTAGCAATTACACCCTCAGAGTATTCTTCATCATTGCTGATTTGGTCTCTGAGGTAACAGAAACTTTCTGGTACCTCCAAGAGGATCCGCCTGGGCATTGGAGGAAATCTACTCCTTGTGTCTTCATAGTGTCTATTGTTCCCACATATCTGCCACACGCAAAGACTATTTTCTCTGTTAACCTTTCTGTAATTCCGTTGCACTTCTTATACAGCAAGATACAAAAGTAGTTATACAGCTATGAAAAAAAGAAAACACATACAGGTGCAGGAGTGGCTGTGTGGTAAGTAGCTTGCTTACCAACCACATGGTTCCGGGTTCAGTCCCACTGCGTGGCACCTTGGGCAAGTGTTTTCTACTATAGCCTCGGGCCGACCAAAGCCTTGTGAGTGGATTTGGTAGACGGAAACTGAAAGAAGCCCGTCGTATATATATATATATATATGTATATAACGTGAGAGAGTTAGGGGTTGGGGGTACAACCCACTAAGGGATAGTATCTATCCGGTATGCAGTGGAGTGTCTATAGCTACCTATTTATAATGTTTGTAGGCTCTTTGTATGCCTTGTATT
>NC_068981.1:193862810-193864720 GCF_001194135.2 Octopus bimaculoides
ACCTGTGCTTTGGTTCTTTCTTTCTTTTTCTTTCTTTTTTTGTCACTTTTGCTATGAATTAAATCAATGAATTCAACGGGATACACCGTCTGCAAGTAGTTGGGTTCACCATATTATCCTCCATTTTCTAATTGTTATATATATATATATATATATATATTTGTGTGTATGTGTGTATATATATGTTTGTGTATCTGTGTTTGTCTCCCCAACATCGCTTGACAACCAATGCTGGTGTATTTACATCCCCATAACTTAACGGCTTGGCAAAAGTGACTGATAGAATAAGTACTAGGCTTCCAAAGAATAAGTCCTGGGGTCGATTTGCTTGACTAAAGGCTGTGCTCCAGCATGGCTGCAGTCAAATGACTGAAACAAGTAAAGGAGTAATACTCATTTATTTTTATGAAAAAAATTAAAAGTTATGATAAAAGTATTATTCATAATTATGATAAATGTAATTATTATGATTAATGACACTGAAAATATCAAAAAACGAGGCTAACTAATTTAATGTGTTAATAATTTTAATGAATTAAGTATTATGACATTGATGTAGTACTTACTGTATACCAACTTTTGCACACAAACACACACACACACACACATACACATACACACACACACATACACCCTGTATATCCATAGAATTTCTACCTACACCTTCCCTAAATGCTCCTCCTGCAGTTACCTTTTCCAGTAATGCCTTTGTCAGAAGTGCTTTTCCCTGGCACAAAACCAAACTGCATCTCATCTATATGCACACATGCATATACATTTATACATATATAAAATTTTCTGAAATTGTTCTTTGGTTATATATTTTCAGGAACTGATCGCAACAACATCGTGCAGTCAAAGCGAGCTGGTGTCAGTTACCCTCTGCCTTATAGCAATACCACTCTTTGGAAGAACAGTCGAATAGTTTGGATATATCATAAAGAAACCAAAATAAGTCCTAAAGATCTTGCTCTCAATTTGGCTTCGTCGGGATATTATACGTATGCCATTTAACACATCTTCTTGAAGCTGTTTATTTACAAATATATTTATTTCATTGGTAGAAGATATAATTTTCCTTCCGTGTCCACATAAATGTTAGCAGTGTATCATTGAGTTAGAGAATGCCACAGGGTTATATGAGATTGCTATTTTCTTCGAGCGAGATCGTTGCCAGTGCCCCTGGACTGCCTTGTGCGGGTGGCACATAAAAGACACCATTTCGAGCATGGCCGTTTTCGTGCGGGTGACACGTAAAAGCACCCACTACACTCCCTGAGTGGTTGGCGTTAGGAAGGGCATCCAGCTGTAGAAACTCTGCCAAATCAGACTGGAGCCTGGTGTTGCCATCCAGTTTCACCAGTCCTCAGTCAAATCGTCCAACCCATGCTAGCATGGAAAGCGGACGTTAAACGATGATGATGATGATGATGATGATGATGATGCCAAAAATGTTAAATATGGCTCCATTTCATATCGCAACGCTGTAGACCTCTTCTAATATAACTCCAGTCTAATTTAACCCTCAAACATCAAAACTGACCATACCTGGCCCAAAAATTCTATATCTTCAAACCAGCAAGATCCAGCCTTTTACACCTACCCAACAATTTCATTCTCATCATTGAAATTTTGAAGCCACAAGACGGTGCATGGTTAATTCAAACCAATATGAATAAAAAAGCAATATTATCTTTGACTGAGTTATCTGAATGCTAAAGTTGATATTCTCCATCAGTATTCTACTATTCCACTGTTTGCTCGAAATGAAGAGAAGATAGACAGCTGACAACTGATGAAGGGTCCTTTCTCTGTGTTTACTTGTCCTGTTTTCATTTTTTCTCATTGTTTATGTATTTCATGTCATTTGCAGATTAATGACTTCCTGTACCCATATATGCATGTGTGTA
>NC_068981.1:193864784-193867893 GCF_001194135.2 Octopus bimaculoides
TATATATATATATATATATATATATATATATTATATTTATTTTATATATATATATATATATATATTTTATATTTATTATATATATATATTATATTTATTATATACATATATATATATTTATATATATCCACAACAGGCATTTTCCAGCATCCACTGAAGGCTAAGTTCTTCTTATAGACATTATGAGCAATAACATACCATTGGGCTATGAATAATATCACTGTACCATAAGACACATGCATTTCTGTACTATTGCAAATCATCAGTTATAGATACTGAATCCTTATTTGTGGCAACTAAGAACTTGTTCTTATGTTACAACAATAAATTAGCTCTTTTGCTCATGTGTGCAAAGCTTTGTTATGCTGGAATTAATTAATTAGAGGGGTTGAATGAAACATAGGTGTGTACATCATCATTGTTTAACATCTGCTTTCCATGCTGGCATGGGTTGGATGGTTTGACTGAAAACTGGTAAACTGGAGGGGGGGAGCTGCACCAGGCTCCTGTCTGATTTGGTAAGGTTTCTACAGCTGGATGCCCTTCCTAACGCCATCTACTCCGAGAGTGTAGTGGGAGCTTTTTACATGCTACCAGCACAGGTGCTATTGACCTGACACCAACATCGGCAACATCTATGGTCTTGGCTCAACAGGTCAACACAAGCACAGTATATCATTACTGCTTCCATGAGGCCCAACTCTCAAATGGTACTTTTACGTACCACCAGCATGGGTGCCAATCAGACGGCACTAGCATACATTTATATCTAACATGTCTATGCACAATCAGAAATGAAAAGGCAACATGCTGCTAACTTAATCTTGCTTGACTATTTCACATTTATTTATTTATTTTTTTGTCTCTTTCAGGTGTGTGAACTCAGCGAAATGCCCCGCTGCCCTTGCAAATGAGAGTTTGGACAAGAAAGCCAAAATGAACAATGTTTTAAACAATGCCCCTGCTTCATACAAAGGTGTTTTACTTAGTATAAAGAAGGGCAACTATTATTACTTGTGCAGTCGAAACAACAACTTCACTAACAGGAGCCAGAAGGGGGTCATTCATGTGAAATAACTGAATGTCTCTTCTCAGTTTACTGCTTGGCAAGAAGGAATGTTATCTTCAACGATTTAAGAGTTCTTGCTAACATTTGTTTGTTTTGTCTTTAACTTTGAAATCACACACACACACACATACACACACACACACACACAACTAGATAGATAAATGGTTTTCTTTTCACTATGTTCTTTACAACTAACATACTTTTAGCTAACTCAGCCCTTTTTATTTTATATGTATTTTCTTGATATTTCAATCATGATCACTATTTGCACAGGTAAGCACACACACACACACACACACAGGTGCACACACACACACACACACACATATATATATACATACACTTATAAATGTATGTGTGCATGTATATCTGTACGTATTGGTGTCAGTTATGTTCACAGCAAAAGGTAAAAAATAGTCAATACATTAGACAGAATTTGTATATTTTATTTGAGGATAAATTGAATCATTCCTCCAAATTTCTTGCTGGTGATTATACAAATGAAACTTTTGTATAATTTTCAATATAAACCTCAGAATAATGATCCGAGAAGCTTGAAATGCACAGACACACATACATGCACATGCACATGCACAATCATTTCTAAAACACTGACATAGGCTATTATTGCTATGATTTATGGAAATAACATTGCTATTGATATGGTACATGGACAGAGTGCGGAATGCACTTTTGCTCAAGGACAAGATGCCGAAAAGACATACGAAAATTAAAATGTATATGATAATCATTTTATTCCTACAATATGACCATTTGACACACTGAATTGGTCATTAAACCATGTAGGTAGGAATGAGTTTTTGTTATTATTATTATTGTGTCTATTCAGCTTTATGTCTGTTCAGCATTGTGTCCGTTCGTCTTCTTGGCTTTGGCTTCAGGTCCTTCAGCAAATGTGCATTCAGCATCCTGTCCAAGCATGATTGATACACTTCCTCTAACTGTAAAATTTCATATCATTGCTATTATACCATTAACAGTATTAACTTCAAATGTGTTACTACAAGAGTTCACATTTTCTTTCTTTTGTCGCTTGCAGTTTAGGATTGTATTAGTTATATCTACGAGAGGCCAAACATTTATATGCCTATTTACTACCCTTTGATCGTAACCATAGGCTAACTTAGTATATATATATATATACATAGTTTCATGCACCTGAAGATTGCATGAAGACACCAGACATGTTATAGAATGTTGTCTGTGTTGTTTTCGTTGTATGAAACTATTGGCAGCTCATGAAAATATATTCTGTGTTCATTAAATAATAGCTATCTCTCACATGATGGAACACCCTTTTTGCAGTTCTTACCTTCACAGTACAGTTTACTATATATATATATATATATATATGTATATATTTATACATACATATGAATTTAATTTATGTGAGACTGTAGCTTCACACGATCTATTTTTGAGTCAAATATTGGTTCTAACATCTTTGGTGAACTAAAGGGCTGCTTAAACAAGTCTGCAGTTCATGTGTATGATCACTGTTTACAGCACGCGCACACACGCACACACACATATATGTATGTATGTATATATATATATAGAGAGAGAGAGAGAGAGATAGAGAGACAGACAGACAGACAGACAGACAGATACAGATATAGACATACATATACATACCTACAAACATACATACTTACATACATACATACATACATACATATATATATGTGCCCGATTTTATACACTTCCAACAAAATATACAATTTTACAGCAACTGTATTGAATACGTTTGATTATATATTATTCTTTGTTCGTAATTAAAATAACAATTGCCTTCCTGGCATGAATCTTAACAGTATGAAGTTGTCATTTTCTTTCACTACAATAGTTTACACACACACACACACACACACACACACACACACACACACACACACACACACACACACACACACATATATATGTATATATATTTGTATATGTAACGTAATAGTTTAGAAAAAAACCATTGGTTTCATATCTAGCATGATTTCAGCATCTCTTCAGTTTCTCTAAACGATA
>NC_068981.1:193870164-193872378 GCF_001194135.2 Octopus bimaculoides
GCATCGCAAGTCACAATCCGGTTGAGAAATGGGTCGTTCTTGTTGCGTATAAGAAGGGAAGACGACACTTCAAAACGGCGTTTGTTTTTTGGTTGTCATTCAATTTGTGTGGCACCCATTTCTCAAGTATTTTTGTTTCTCCAATCTCTTTCAAGTGGTTGGAAATTGTTGTATACATTACATCTAATTCAGAAGCAAGCTCTCGGACAGTTGTGCTTGGATTGGCTTCCACTAAGGCTCTTAGTTGATCATTGTCAACATCCGATGGCCGACCACTACGCTTATCATCTTCAAGACTCTTGTCACCGCTACGAAATTTCTTGCGCCACCATTGTGCTGTACGTTCATTAGTGGTTCCTGGGCCAAACACATTGTTGATATCACGAGCTGTTTCAGCAGCTTTTCAGCCTAGCTTGAAATGGAATAAGAAAATTGTGCAAATTTGCTTTTTGTCCATGTTGTATTCAATGTTCCGGAAAAAATGGCCTAATTATTCAAAAAGAAAGAGAGTAACACGATTAGATAGAGCGAAAAACATGTTTTAAAATGATATATAAAGTCAAAGTAATTTAACGAAAATTAATTTCAAAATATATCATTTAGAACCATAATTAAAAATTCTGCAAGAACTTTCTTGACAACCTAATATACAACAAATGCAAGCCAGAAGATGGAATATATGAGAATTTGTAATTAATGACGACAATTGTTTCGACACATCTAGTATCGAGTCCTCTTGGGTGGGAAACTCAACAACTGGTTCAGGAATATCCCGTGGTGCAGATGTATCTCGGATGATAAATAAATAAAAACAACTCATTAAAATAACTGTTCCACAAGGTAACTTTTGTTCTGTAGTGAGAAAAGAATGGCCAGACAGAGGAAAAATCTTCATACATATAGAAGATCAAAAATAAAATTGCAGAAGGCAAAAAGAGAAACGAACACGTAATCCAGCGAGAAAAGTATTGATAAATATAGATACACACACACACATTTATGAATTTGTGTTGAAAGATTCTTGATGTGAAACCGTGTGTTGAAACAGATATTGTTGTATTTCAGGATGGTCTTTTTTTTTTTTTTCCTTTTTGCCAAATAAACACACGCACTATATATTCGTTCTTCACTTGTTTATTATTGTTCTTATTCTAACCCATGTCCATTGTCTGAAAATCTTTCTATCCTTAAATAGACTAAGTGGAGCAAGAGCACACAGAAAGACGGAAAGTGTCGCTAAAGAGGTCACAGATGAGTGATGAAAGAGTTGTGGACAATGGACATGAGTTAGAATAAGAACAGTAATTGACGAGTGAAGAATGAATATATGGTGTGTGTGCTTATTTGGCGAGAAAGAAAAACAAATGACCATCTTGAAATACAATATATATACACTCACACACGCATGCACATATATACACTCTACATGAATTTTGACTGTATTTTGAAATCTAAGATGGCCTACGAAATAAATAGTGGTGTGGAAGGGGGTGTTTCTTAAGGACAGTGCTCCATCATGGCCACAGTTCAATGACTGAAATCAAGGAAGAGAATAGAAACACAAATATTGCTCCTTCTATTTGCCGAAATGAGTAATAAGCCCACATGGTGCCTATTTACAGTTATCTAGACTGAGCCACTAAAAGATTATCAGGAACATTGCTAGCACCAATGACACAATCGAAACTGTGAAATGTTTATCCTATAGAATAACATCTTTCTTAATGGGCCAACAGTAACCAGTTTCCCCCTATCAATGCAGTCATTCACCTGGCTAGAAACAGCAGCTAAGTCTTCCTTTTCAACTTTCTTTTTAACCACAGTGCACTAATTGAAATGCTAAATGCATTGCAGCACATTATCAGCTTTATTAAAAAACTAGCAGAAATACCCGGCGTTGCCCGAGTTAAAGAGAATAATGAAATCTAAAAACGCCGTCTAGACTACGCATCATCTTTATATATAGAGATGTATATACACACACGCACCCAAACACACGTATATATATGTATATCAATATAAATATATGAAAGTCAATGAAGTTTCGTAAAAGAAGGTGATCATGTACATACTTTCTTGCTGTTGTGATTATAACACCTCATTGTAAACTATGTTCCTTGTTTTCCCTTGTGGAGCATATACAAATAGGTTTTTTGTTGCTGCCCACTCTTGAGCAGCCAACATACAGTTGTCCATGTGAGAAGCAGGGCTCTT
>NC_068981.1:193873201-193877637 GCF_001194135.2 Octopus bimaculoides
CTCTCTCTTTCTGTCTCTCTCTTTCTCTCTTTCTCTCTCTGTGAAAGTATCTGTCACTACAGTATCGAAATGTGATTGTTTCAGTTAGTGGAATAGTTTCATTTTTAAAGTGAAAGTATTTGACATGAGTGTTTTTGTTTCACTTTTGACACGTAATACTTATATAGTGGAGGAGATATTATGTTGCCGTGTGCTCGAACTCTGCAAGAAGTTAATAATTTTTTTTGACTAAAACACAACTGGAACCCTAAGTAAGGCATGTGTAAAATTTGAATGAAATTGGTTGCGTAGTTCTCGAGTTTTAGGGATTCACACAGACAGACAGACAGACAGACAGACAGACATTCTCATTTTTATATATATAGATGATTTGGATAAACACAACTTTTAGACTTATTTAATTTCATTTAAATTATGAAATGGTTATGTAATTATGTATAACAGTTATGTAATTATACATTTGGTGGTGTTTATCTTTATGAAACAGCTGTTGAGCATAATTAAAGTATGAAGTGTATGTGAAATTTATGCTTTTCTATTAAATATGTTGCTCTTTTGCTGCACCACTAAGTTGCAGAGATGTAAACAAACCAACACTTATTGGGGGGGGGGGCATACACACATATCTGTATGTGTGTGTGTGTATATATATATATATATATATATATATATATATATATATATATATATATATATATATATATATATATATACATATATATATATACACACACACATACAACATGGTTTCACACAGTTTCCACCTACCAAATTCACTCATAAGGCATCGTTCAGCCCAGGGCTATAGTGGAATGCATTTGTCCAAAGTGTCATGCAGTGGAACTGAGCCCCAAAGCCATGTGGGTGCAAAGCAAACTTCTTCACCATACAGCCAAGTCTAGCGACTTATTTTGAGAAGAAATCTTTTACTTCCTTTTAATGGAGCAGTGGTGCTTTCTTGTGTGTCTCTGTGCATGACAGGGGAATGGCAGGGGGTAAAGTGACAACTTGTATTGTTTCTACATCTTCTGAGATGCCAAATATAGAGGAATCACAATATTTTTATAACACTTCTTCTTACTAAAACATGTACAACATAAATTTTCTTGTAATATTTTAAGAATAAAATTTTAAAATGTTGAATATTTTAAATTTTCTTTTTGTTCTTATTCCATCATCATTGTTTTTAATGTCCATTTTCCTCTGCTTGCATGGTCAGGTAGGGTTTATTGAAGCAGATTCTCTACAGCTGGATACCCATCTTGTCGCCAACCCTCACTTGTTTCCAAACAAAGTACTATTTCTCCATGGCCAGACATGTTTTTCACAGAGTACTGGAAGTGAACGACACTGCTAGTATGACAGTGACACTCATTTACATCTATCAGACAATGTCAATACATGGACACACAAACATATACACACTCATACCCTGTCTTATTAACACACACACACATATGCACCTCTTCACCATCATCATCACCGTCATAATTTAATGTCTGTTTTTCATGCTGGCATGGATTTGATGATTTGACAAGAGTTGGCAAGCCAGGGAGCTGCACCAGGATCCAATCATCTGTTTTGGCATGGTTTCTACTGCTGGAAGCCCTTCCTATCACCAACAACTCCACAGAGTGCATCATGTACTTTTTACATGACACCAGCACAGGCGCTTTTCATGTAGCACCAGGGTTTCTTTTAGTTTCTATTCTCCAGTCCACTCACAAAGCTTTGGTCAGTTTGGAATTCAAGAGCGAACTATTGGACCACAGAGTCACACTTAAAAAAAAAAAAAACACATACAGCAAAAGTAAATAAAACAACTCTAAATAAAAACACAAGCAACATGAATATAAAATAATTTTAATTCTTTAATTTTCTAGGTTTTTCTTTTAATTATGAGTAAATGTTACTGAAAGAAATAACCAGAACATTTTATTAACAGATGAAACAGGATGAAAACACCATATAAATACTTTTAACATATAGAATTTAGTACAAACACCAACAATTATTTACATATGAGTATATACGTACGTATACATACATACATATTCATATATATATATATATATATATATATGCATTTATATGTGTGTGTATATATAGATACATATATAAACACTTACATATAAACACTTTTGTATTATTGTATATCACATGCATGTGACGTCAACACATTAAACGTCAATAAATACATTGCTCTCTCTCTCTCTCTATCTCTCTCTCTCTCTCTCTCTCTCTCTCTCTCTCTCTCTCTCTCTCTCTCTCTCTCTCTCTCTCGCTCTTTCATTCTCACTTTCTCTTTCTCTGTCGCTTTTTCTCTTTCGCTCTGTAAACCCTCTGCAAGAATCAAGCAACAATATTGCAGAAAGCCAACTGAATAGGAATAACAAATGAAAACAAAACCAACAGGCTAGAATGATTTCGACAGAGGCATGTAAGGTTCATATTTACAAGAGCAGGTAACTGAGAAGTTGTTATGTTTATGGTTTTTTTCCCCAACAAGTATTGAGGACATACGAAACAGCATATTACTACTACCACCTCGATATACATGTTAATGTTATATATAATATCACAGATACGTAATATCATAATAGATAACTTAACATTTATATATATATACTTCAGTTCTATATTTAAGAGATGAGGAATTATGTACATTATTTACATTTGATGGATATTTCTCGTCATCTTGTTTGTTGTTAACACGTTTCGGCTGATATACCCTCCAGCCTTCATCAGGGGTCTTGGGGAAATTTCGAACCTGGGTTCTCATTCCTAAGGTATTTTTTGATGTTATTATTATTATTATTATTATTATTATTATTATTATTATTATTATTATTATTCAGGTCACTGCCTTGAATAGAACTCGGAATCTTGGGGCTAGTAGACCACTCTCTTAAGAGCGTGGTTAAGAGCGCAGGCTACTAACCCCAAGATTCCGAGTTTGATTCGAGGCAGTAACCGGAATAATAATAATAAAAATAATAATAATAATAATAATTATTATTATTATTATTATAATAACATTGCAAAATACCTTAGGAATGAGAACCCAGGTTCGAAATTTCCCCAAGACCCCTGATGAAGGCTAGAGGGTATATCAGCCAAAATGCATTAACAACAAACAAGATGAGGACAAATATCTGTCAAATGTAAATAATGTAAATGATATATATATATATAGATTAATATATACATTATATCATTATGTTAATGTTATATATAATATCACAGATACGTAATATAATAGATAACATATATATATATATATTAATATATGTATTATATCATTGAATCATTGCATCACCCACAGTATCAGATGTTTTTATACATTGCTGATCGCAACGCATTTTCTCACAACGGTGTAGCTTTATATATTCATTGGTAAATATGTTATTCATATACATTTACGTATATGTATATGCCAACATATTTGTTAGCATATGTATAGCAAGAATGAAAGAAACCAGGTTGCTGTGTCAAATTTCATATGGTGAACTTTCCACTGGAAGAAGACTCTGTGGCCGTCCCTTCCATCGATACAAGGATCAGCTGAAGCAAAGCTGATGATAATAATAATAATAATAATAATAATAATAATAATAATAATATGCAGAAGGCCTAAAATTTGTGGGGAGGAGGCTAGTGAATTACACCAGCCCCAGTGTGTTATTGGTTCTTATTTCATGAATCCCAAAAGGATGAAAGGCAAAGTAGAATTTGTAGAGAGTTCAAAAGGTAGAATTTGAATTCAGAAAATAAGGACAAACGAAAATGCTATTCAGCATTTTGCCTGGAACTGCTAAAGATTCTGCCAGCACACCACCTTAATAACAACAACAACAACAACAACCAAAACTGTGACGATACAGGCAGAAAACCTTGATGATGATGATGATGATGATGATGACAATGACGATGACGACGACGATGATGACAATGATGATAGCAAGAACAACAACAATAATAAAATGAATAAATAAATGAATATTACATAAAATAACAGCTCACAACACAGGTGATATCCCTCGGTTAATCATGATATATCCATAGATAAGAATTGAAATGATATTGTTTATCTAACACCCTAGATGCACCAAACAAATGATGCCAGTCTTCCTTGGGTATAAACAGTGGTTTAAAATAACACATGTTGGCATCAAATATGGTGCGTATTAATACATATATATGCCAGAACTCTGATGGTGCTGTTCTTTAGAGCACAGAGGGGTGTGGTCATGTTTACATGAACAGGTGAAAATTAGAGCAACTCCCTAACACATCATTCATGTAGCAGATGTTGGCATGGAATTTGCAGTCTTACCTGTGAATGTACACACACCAGTAAATATACACACATAGATGCATATACATATACATATATACATATACATATACATATATACATATACATATGCATATAT
>NC_068981.1:193878181-193880569 GCF_001194135.2 Octopus bimaculoides
ATTATATATCCATCACAGCCAAATTTCACACTGGGTGTATTAATTAAATAACTGGAGGTTAGATAACAGCACAGTTATGAAATATTGCATGCTCATCTGTGACAGCAGATATGGAAGAGAAAATGTGGTGACTGCTCTTCATTATTTGAGGTGAAAAACCACATCCAGTTTGCGGATGCTGTGAAAAGGACAAAATATACTGAAGTAGAATTATATCAAGGGTCATATCCCTTGGCCCCAAAGCTCTCTGAAGTCTGCAAAAGTTTTCTGAGAATATATTAGGTTGGTGCATAATTATAGCAGCTTTTTTTTCAATAAATTTTATTCAACAAAAAATTTAAACAAAATGCCAAGCAGAAATTGAAGTAAATGGTGAATATGCTCCATAATAATCATTTAAAGATGTTTTTGTTAAATGTTCTTAATGTTTTTGTTGAATAAAATTTATTGGAAAAAAAATGCAGCAATTGTGCACCAACCTTAATACTTAGGGGTATTAAGCATATAGGGTTTGGGGGTGGAGAGGTGAGAATGTTGGGTGGATTCCCAAATGCTTAAGCTCTTATTGTGTCAGTGTGTTTGTGTGTGTTTTGTTTAAATTCTTTGTTGGTTTCTCTAGAAATGGTGATGAAAGAGCAGAAAGATATATTTCATCATACCCATGGGCCCTATTATGATTATCAGCAGTTCTCCAGCATTGGCCTTTCACCACCATACCCTGAGAATCCAGCAAAGAGTTTAACTAAAATATACACAAACACTTACATCAACACAGAAGTGTCCTAACATGGCCTCAAGCAGTTGGGCACCTGCTCAGCACACCAATATCCTTCGCAAAAATACCCTGCACATATGATACCCCTACACACATTCCAGCCTTATACAAATGCCAACCCTTAACTCCTACAGACTTAGAAAATTCTTGTAGACCAACAGCACAGGGACCTTTGGGGCCAAGGAACATAGCTCTTGGCATAACTTTTGTTCAGTTTTTTTCATCATTTTACACAATACTCATAAAACTGATGTGATTTTCCACTTTCAGTAAGGGAGAGCATTCGCCATATTTTTTTTCTATACCTGCTAGCTCTGATGAGCATGTGGTATTTATTTATTTATTGCCCACAGGGGGCTAAACATAGAGGGGGAGAAACAAAGACAGACAATGGGTTTAAGTCAATTACATAGTCCCCAGTTCCTAACTGGTACTTAATTTATCGACCCCGAAAGGATGAAAGGCAAAGTCAACCTCGGCGGAATTTGAACTCAGAACGTAACGGTAGACGAAATACCGCTAAGCATTATGCCCGGTGTGCTAACGATTCTGCCAGCTCGCCGCCCTGTGGTATTACGTTGCCATGCTGTTATCTAACATCTGTTTTGATACTCAGTGTGAAACTGATCGGTAAGACCAGCTATAATGGATTTATAATATCCATACTATTGACAAATATACAAATGCATATTTTTTTCTGACTTGGGGATTCTTAGAGAATATGTGTGCTGGATGGATGATGGTGGAAGTGCATAAATCCAGTGCCATTTCTCATAGGTTTTATGTTTGGTTTAATATCCATTTTGTTTTTCCAGCAAACACAATTCCGTGGACAGACGTGCCCAAACTGAGCGGAAAGAAGATGTATTTGGTGTCAGAAAAGCAGGTCAGAGAACGATCAGCAGTAGAGTTGTGATATTTGATAATTGATATGAACCGTAGGGCAGAGGATGGCCACTAACGGAGCAATTGCAAACAGAGATAATGTAGTGTGGTCAGTGATGGAGTGGACACAGCAGTATAATATGTCATCATAATTTAACATCTGTTTTCCACGCTGGAAAGGGTTGGACAGTTTGACAGAAGCTACCAAGGTTGGGAGCCACACCAGGTTCCGTTGTTTGTTTTGGCCTGGTTTCTACAACTGGATGCACTTCCTAATGCCAACCACTTTACAGAGTGTGTTGGGTGCTTTTAACATGGCACCAGCACCAACAGGGTCACCAAGTGTTTTATAAGACAAAAAACTCCTCACCTTTGAGTGGGGAGTAGTATTCAGGATGTTTGGCTTTGTGCCGGTTGAGAGATTAAAGATACAGAAGGACAGAGATGGATGACTTGCTGTACAGCAAGATGGCGTTAGTATATTAACCAAAACATTTTAAATTTTTAATAACAATTCATTATCTTATGAGAAGAACCGTTCTTCACCACTCGTCTTCAAAACCATTTTCTCTTTCACGCCCCAAAACTCTACTTCTTGTCTCTCTCTCTCTCTCTTTCTCTCTCTCTCTCTCTCTCTCTCTCTCTCTCCATACATGTACATGTGTGTATGTGTGGGTGTAAGAGAGATTGTGGGGAAGAAAATCGGTAGTTCCATATATATATATATA
>NC_068981.1:193880752-193883252 GCF_001194135.2 Octopus bimaculoides
CCTCTGTGCGTGTGCATGTGTGTGTGTGTGTGTGTGTGTATTTTTAATGGATAATCTAAACCTAATTAATTGTTCTAAAAGTGAACATTTTTCCTCCAGAATATAAGAAATCTTTTATTTCAAGTTAAAATGAAAATCTAAACTTTGTAATGTCTCACCTGAGATGATGAAATTCCACTCTCATCCATATTGTTTCAGCTTTGACAAGTGAGGAAGTAACAGTCTTTTAGCAAACCACTTCCTCGACAGACGTACGTTAACCTTTCAAGCAACACTACACACTGTATGTGGTACCTTAGATCTATACAGTTCCGCTAGAGATGCTGGTGGAGTTAAATTGCTGACATTATGAAGACATGCCTCAATGAGAGAGGAGATAATTTGATCGACTAAAGTGTCAAAATAACATTGATAACTGATTATACGATCATTATTTGATCAATAATTATTACAATTCACACAGAGACTATTGTGATAGTAGATAGCATTAGCTTGTTACAATTATGAGTACATTAGTTCATTTCAAGTTCTTTACAGATTTTAGGGTCTTCAGTTCCTTCTTAGAGTCATTATTATCATCATTATCATCATCATCATCATCACCATTATTATTGTTATCATCATCATCATCATCATCATCATCATCATCATGTTTTTCATGCTGGGATAGGCTGAACAGTTTGACAGGATCCAGCAAGGTGAAGGATAATGTGATCCCTTAACTCAGTGGTTCCCAACCCTTTCATTTAAATGAGTTTTCTCACAGACCCCTTTTAATATGCTTGTCCTTATATATAATATATATTTGAAATTTTGAATTTAGTTCATGGACCCCCAGCACTACCTTTGCGAACCACCAGGCATCTGTGGACCCCAGGTTGGGAACCACTACCCTAACATCTCGGTTTCAGAATGTTTTCTATGGCTGGATGCCCTACCTTACCATCAACCCACCTTCACAAAAGAGGAGAGGAAAGGGTGAATTTGGGCAAGAAATAGGTTTTTAAATTTGGCACAAGGCCAACAATTTCAGGGATGACAGTTAGTCAAATGCATCAGCCTCGGTGTCCAGTTAGTACTTATCAATCCACCAGCTAGTACTTCTACCAACTAGTACTTCCACTAGCTAGTACTTCCACTGGCTAGTATTTCCACCAACTAGTACTTCCGCCAACTAGTGCTTATCATCAACCCCAGTGTTCAGCTAGTATTTATCAACCCCAAAAGGATGGACGACAAACTAGGCCTCAGTGGAACTTGAACCCAGAAGGTAAAAGTAGAAGAAATGCCACTAAGCATTTTATCTGGCCTGCTAACAGTTCTGCCAACTCTGCCACTGTAAATATTGGTTTCTAATTTTGGCACAAGGCCAGGGATTCCAGTAAAGGGTTAAGCTGATGACATCAACTCCAGTACTCAATAGGTATTTATTTTATTGACTCCGAAAGGACAAAAGTCAAAATCAACTCCAGTGGAATTTGAACCCAGAAATGCTGCTAAGCATTTTGCCCAGCTTCCTAATAGTTCTTCCAGAGAGTAAATACTGGGTGACAAAACCCTTTGGATAGAAAACATTGAAGACTCCTTTTGGGGCATGAACACACATCTTCTATAAACAAGGTAGATGTTCTACCATTGGACCAAAGCAAGCTTTCGGATTTCTCTTTCTCTATTTTAGAAGCTTTGATCATAATAGCAAGAACTGTTATTTACATCATAAAAATTTCAAAACCTGGAGAGACATGAATTAATATGCTTTTGAAACAGTGGATCTTGAAGCATATAAAGCTATAAATAATAGAGTATTCATATTGGGTTTGAAAAAAAACCCCTTTTGGATAGCAAAGCTGGAAGCGGTCCATTTAAAATGAATTACTTCATGTATCTCAATGTTTCAAAATTCTAAAACTGTCAGTAAATATTCCAGAATCTTCCTGCAAAGCACTTAATGTTTATTTGTTTATTTGTTTTATATTGTGCATTTTATGAATGACAGCACTGTTTACAAAAGTTTGTCAAAGACTTGTTTCATTTCTGATGTTGGAAGCAACCAATGGCATGTCTGAGTAACCCAGAAGAAACCAACTAACTAAACACACCCACACATACACACCCACGCATATATACATATATTACATAAAATATACAAAGCAGGCATACACAAAGTACGATCATTGCTAGAAATAGCAGCCAGTAAGCTATCAGCACTATGTAGAACTTCACTGAATATTACTGAATAATAATATTATTTTTAATAATATTATTATTCATTACATATATTATATATATATATGTATATATATATATATATATATACATATATATATATATACAAATATACATACAACAGCAATTGCAGCGTGGAAGGTGTTTATAAGCCATTTAAAAACACACAAAAACCGTTAGATTCACTTCAACATTTAAATTTGATTTGCCAAAATATTTTCATTGCTTTGAGATGCAGCATGGAATTTTGTCAGTGAAGAGAACGCGGTCTCAA
>NC_068981.1:193887056-193895330 GCF_001194135.2 Octopus bimaculoides
ATAATAATAATATGACAACAAAAGAATGAATGAGACCTCGATATTATGTAAATAGAGGAATTTATATATATATATATAAGACAATCAGTAAGTTGCCATAATAATACTCAGAGTTTCAAATACCGGAGCTGAGGCCTTCCAGGCATTTTTCATCAGTTGGGGGTTTTTTCATAGCGTTTCTTGTCTTAATAACTGATGAAAAATGCCTTAAAGCTCTCAGCTCCAGTATTTGAAACTCTGAGTATTGTTATGACAACTTACTGATTGCCCTACATAGTGTGACTTGACATAGTAATGTATTTTAAATATAAAGAAAAAAATTATATACTTTATATTAATTTTTTTCGTTAATTGGTTTTGCATGCTGGCTACTTCATAAAATCTTATATAGATTTTATCCTTATATTACATATATATATTATCATTATTATTATTATTATTATTATTATTATTTCAATTAGGCATAGTGATACTAATATCTTAGTGTTAGAACTCAATATATATATATATATATATATATATATATATATATGCACTTTATGTTTGAAGCTCCAATGAAGATATAAGGTGTTACTCAGCACACTCAACTCGGAGTGTGCTGCATCTAGTACCAGAAACAGCTGTGAGCTAATGCAGGTCATGATATAATTTCTTCTTATTCCTTCGCTATTCCAATTCATCATTCATTATATATATTCATACATACATACATATATTCCAGAGTGGGGCTTTCTTTCATTCATCGTTATCCTGAGTTTGTTACAGGCAGTTTTCACAGAAAAATGTTAACATGATAATCAGAGGATCAATGAAGTGAATCCTGAGTTGTAGACAAAAAGGGTGACTTTTTCTTATTGCACTCTTGTATTTGTGTACTTTTTGTCATCGCCGTCGTCATCGTCATCGTTTAACGTCCACTTTCCCTCTTTGTAAATTCAACTACACACACACACATATACACACACACATGCACACAAACATACATACACACATATGCATACAGACACACCTACATGTGTGTGTGTGTGTTTATAGATAAGGAGAAAATTGTGTGGATAGATAGATACATAGATAGATAGATAGGTAGGTAGGTAGTTAGGTAGGTAAGTAGATAGATAGAGAGAAAGAAAGATAGATAGATAGATTTAGACATTGTTCTCCGTGAAGTCTCAGCACAGCCTTGTTATAATAACTGTGAATACCAAAAGAATTCATTGTACACATCCATTCGCATCATCTTTCAGAGTATATCCCAGTATTCTCCATTGTTCTTCAAGTTACGATTTCTTCCTGCTTGTTATCATCATCATCATTATCATCATCACTGTCCTCTTTGTTATATCTCAATGCCTTGCTCAGTCACCCAAAACGCAAAAGGAACATCGTAAATGTGAATCTATAGTCTTTGTGTTGTGTTAAAAGACCCTTTCGCCAGAGGAGAAAGCGCAGAAACATATATGTACAGAGTCTTCAAGAATGTTCTGAATAAGGTGGAGGGTCATCTTTTGGTAGCATAGTAAGCATTGAAAGATCTTCAAATGTGGGTCCGTAAACCTCGTCTGCAGGTGGCGCTGTAAAACAAAAAAGTTATATGTAATTAGTGCAATTATCTTAGCAGTGACATATATTTAATTCTATTATTTGTTTCAGTTGTTTGACTGCGGCCATGCTGGAGCATTATCATTTAGTCAAAGAAATCAATCCCAGGACTTATTCTTTGTGAGCCTGGTACTTATTCTTTCGGTCCCTTGCACCGAATTGCTAAGTTATGGGGATGTAAACACACCAACACTGGTTGTCAAGTGATGATGGGGGGACAGCCCATGGGTGTCACGCAGTGGGACTGAGCCTGGAACCTTATGGTTGGGAAGCAAGCTTCTTACCACACAGCCACACCTACATCGTTAATTAACTGTTACATGTATTTAGTGTAATTAACAAACAGACAGTTCTTCATCATCACCATCATCATTATCATCAGGGTTCCTGACAATTAGCTCGAAAGACTTCCAGAAGTTGGCTGGCAGATCTTTTATGCTTTATGTATTTTCCTTGTGTCAGTAATTACACTGTGGCCATGCTGGGGCATTACGTTAAGAATTTTTAGTTGAATGAATCAACCCCAGTACTTGTTCTATCAGTCTCTTTTGTCAAACTGCTAAGTTATGGGGATGTAAACAGACCAATACCCATCACTGTCAAGCAGTGATGGGGGAAAACACAAAAAGAAGGACACACAATCATATATATATATATATACACGATGGGCTTCTTTCAGTTTCCACCTATGAAATCTATTGATAAGGCTTTGGTCAGCTAGAGGCTATAGTAGAAAACGCTGGCTCAAGGTGCCATGCAGTGATATAGAACCCAGAACCATGAGGTTCGTAAGTCAATTTCTTACCCCACCCCCACACCTGTGTCTTTTACTAGATTCTTTTTCATTCTCAAAATTTATTGAAACAAAACAGCATAATTCAACAGAAATATGGTAATAGAATGGTTAAGCACAGCTAAACATCAGTACTGAAACAATAAGTTATATTAGTCTATTAATGAGCTGTGTTAACGAGAGATGGCTGAAATTACAACCAAAGTGGATGTAGATGTCAATTAAATCATCATCATTGTTTAACGTCCGTTTTCCATGCTGGCATGGGTTGGACAGTTTGACTGAAGATGGCAAGCCAGGAGGCTGCACCAAGTTCCAATCTGATCTGGTAAGGTTTCTACAGCTGGATGCCCTTCCTAACGCCAACCACTCCGAGAGTGTAGTGAGTGCTTTTATGTGTCACTGGCATGGGATCCAGCTGGGCGGCACTAGCATCAGCCACGTTCAGATGGTGCTTTTTCATTATAAATATTGTTTTCAAATTCAGGCACAAGGCCAGCAATATTAGGGGACAGGGTAACTCAATCACACTGACCCCAGTGCTCATCTGGTACTTATTCTTTCGACCCTGAAAGGATAAAAAGCAAAGGGATCCTTGGCGGAATTTGAACTCAGAACACGAAGACAAACTAAATTCCACTTATCATGCTAACGATCCTGCCAGCTCATTACCCTAAATCATTATAAGCATGAATTGTAATGAAACTTACCTGAAGGTCTAATTTGTGTATGGTTGGTCGGTTGTGCGGGAAGGACTGTGCCGTTAACAGTTCTTTTCTCTTTGGAACATTTAGAGCAATAACATACAGCAATTACGATCGTGATGATTATAATTATTATAACGACTATTGTTATAATGATGGTTTTCATCGGGCCATCTGAAACGACATCTGTTTTCCTTAGTTGGATAACATCTAGAGAAAAATAATCGCAGCAAAGTACCTCCAATATGGAGGTTGGTAGATATATTTTAGAAACACTGATCAATAATAGATAATCAAACATAAATATACAAAAAAAACCCTTAATTCCTATATTGACACCAACATTCCACAACCAATTTGTGCAATCACACAATGTATCCTTCCTCTATTGCTACTACTACTACTACTACTACTACTACTACTACTACTACTACTACTACTACTACTACTACTACCACTACAACAACAACAACATAAAAAATAATAACTCTTTCTAAAATAGGCACAAGGACTTAAAATTTAGAGGTAAAGGGCAAGTCAGTTACATCAACCCCAGTATTCAACTGGTACTTATTTTATCGATCCCGAAAGGATGAAAGGCAAAGTCAACCTCGGTAGAATTTGAACTCAGGATGTAAAGTCGGACGAAGTGTCGCTAAGCATTTTGCGCAGGGTGCTAACAATCCCATCAGCTTGCTACCTTAATACAAATAGGAAAAACAAAAAAAAAAAAAGAAAAGGGCAAGAATAATAATAAGACTAAGATGATAATTATTCCTATGGTAATTTGGTAATTGCTTCACTTGGCACACAGCCAAGTTGTTAGCTAAGGGACAGAAAGAGACTGGAATTGAGACAAGGATTGTCAATCTGTAGAAAAGGGCCATACTGTATTCTGTAAGAATCCTAAGAAATATTCCTGAAATTTGAAGAGACTTGTTGACCAAACCTCAAGATAATAGCCCTGCTAGCAAAGGGTTTAATAATAATGGTAATAATGATAATAAGGATGATGATGATAGTAATAATAATAATGATAATAATAATAATAATAATAATAATAATAATAATAATAATAATAATAATAATAATGAGACGCCATGACAATAAAGCCAGGCTTGTCCATTGGACACTTTGCAACAAGTATGGACTTGACAGAGCAAAAAATTGGTACGACCACTATCCTGATGGCTTTGTCGAAAATAGAAATGCAAAGATCCTATGGGATTTTATGATTCAGTGCGACCATGAGATAGAGAATAGGAAGTCAGACATAGTCTTAATTGAGAAAGAAAACAAACTATGCTGGATCATGGATATAGCATGCCCAGCTGACAACAAGGTATGCGATAAGGAAGAAAGAAAAGTCGAGAGATATGACAGGTTAGCTTGGGAAGTTAAGCAGTTGTGGTCGATGAAAAAGGTGGTAGTAGTACCAATAATTGTCGGAACCCTGGGAACAGTGAGCAAAGATCTCGAGAAGTACGTGGGACAAATAGGGGCTGCAATAAGGGTAGAGCACTTGCAGAAACCGCTTGAATACTCCGGAAGGTGCTCGAAAAATAAGAGGTGTTACCTTAGTTCACTGGTAGTGAACAGCTGACACCATAGTACATCTCCAGCATTAGAAGCTGTACAAAGGCAACAATAATAATAATAATTATGAAAATAATAATAATAATAATGATGATGATGATAATGATGATGACAATGATTTCGAATTTTGCCACAAAGGCAGCAATTTTGGGGGAGAGGATGAGTTGATTACATCCACCCCAGTGTTCAATTATTTAATCGATCCCGAAATGATGAAAAGCAAAGTCAACCTCGGCAGAATTTGAACTCAGAAAACAGTGACGGGCGAAATACCGCTAAGCCTTTTGTCCAGTGCGCTAACGATTCTGCCAGCTCATCGCCTTAATTATAGTAATAACAATGACAACAACAGTAACAACTACAACAGCAATAGCTACAACAACTTCAACAACAACAACAATCATGCAAAGGAGTAGTTGGAGAACAATGACCCTGAGGCAGTACCAGGCAGTGGCTCTCATGGCTTTTGATCTTAACTGATTGCAAATGTTATCATAAACATGGAAATACGGAATAAAGTATCTTGTACTGAATACCTGCCTCTTAAAATGGCATCTGTAATCTTATCTCTATTTCCCCAAATGGATGTCAACTGTTTTTCTGATACAACCAAGGCCTCTGGAGATATACTGTGACTGAGAAGACCCAGCAAGGAAAGTCAGATCACAGCCGTAGCCTAAACCAGTGTTGCATAACCAGCCTATTTAAAAAGTACCTTTGGATCATCGGGCGACACTCCATGCTTGAGGAGATCTATTGAGTCAAGTACATGAACATCAAAATCAAATCAAACCACAATAAAAAATGGAAATTGTCGTTGTGGCTGATGCCAGTGCTGCCTGATTGGCTCCCATGCCGGTGGCACACAAGAAGCACCATTCATGCATGGGTCATTGCGAGTACCGCCTGACTGGCTCCCTGTGCCGGTGACACATAAAAAGCACCATCCGAACGTGGTTGATGCCAGCCCCCTCGCCCCGACTGGCTCCTGTGCCAGTGGCACGTAAAAAGCACCCACTACACTCTCAGAGTGGTTGGCGTTAGGAAGGGCATCCAGCTGTAGAAACCTTACTAAATCGGATTGGAGCCTGGAGCGACCTTCTGGCTTGCCAATCCCCAGTCAAACTGTCCAACTCATGCCAAACGTTAAACAATCCCCAGTCAAACTGTCCAACTCATGCCAAACGTTAAACAACAATGGTACTTTCTACTTTATTCTTTGTTCTCTGCTTACAGCTTTTTCTCAATGAACATTGATCATAGTTGTTTCTTTCCAGTTCGGCAGAATGAAGCTTGTCATTTCTTTGGTTTAGAACATTTAAATACCGTGTTTTCAATATTTGTTATGTATGTGTCCATGCATGGGTTGTACAAACTTTATAATTATCATTGATGTATAAGTGAGACACTGAGAAACAGCAATGCACATATTTATAAAGGATTTGTAGAGGTATAGATGCATATGTGATTAAAACCTTACTCGGTTTCCCGATTTTGGTATAGAGGTATTGCAGTCCATGTGTTTACATTTTCACACACATTTTGCTGTGACGGTGCATCAGAGGGAAGATATATATATATATATATATATATATATATATATATATATACTCCGTATCAGCTAGCAAAAATTAATTGTACTTGTATTTCAAAGGGCCAGCCTCATCACACTCTGCATCACATTGTATCTCCCTGAGAATTACATTAAGGGTACACATGTCTGTGGAGTATTCAGCCACATGCATGTTAATTTTACAAGCAAGCTGTTCCCTCATACTCATAACCAATTTTTCTTATATGAAGTAACTCCATAAAAGAAAAATCTTTCAGTTTCCTGAGATGGCTTACATTAAAACAGTTTTCTTTCATTGTTTTTGTTGTGGATCCTTAGTTCCTGTTTCAGATTTGATCTATCTTCTATTATTATATTTATGCTGTTTTCCCACCGAATTGTTTACACCTGTCATGACCCAGGCTTAAATAGAGTATCTATTACAAATCACCTTGAACAGGTGGAACACTTTACAGCAGGTCATTTCAACACTAATTGAAATTTTACATTATGTCACATAAAGCCATCTGGAGATAATCATACTTTCATATTATTCAACATTTGGTTTCCTGGCATTTATCAAACTTTAGAATTGTGCTGCTTTTGACCCTCATCAAACTCCAATGTTATTCCACATATGGCCCCCTTCAAACTTCAATATTATCCCACATATGGCTCTCATTAAACTCCAATATAATCCCAAATCTGATTCTCATTAAACTCCAATGTTATCCCACATATGACTCTCATCAAACTTCAACATTATCCCACATCTGGCTCTCATCAAACTCCAACGTTATCCTACATATGGCTCTCATTAAACTCCAATATAATCCCACATCTGGCTCTCATCAAACTCCAACGTTATCCCACATATAGCTCTCATTAAACTCTAATCCCACATCTGCCTCTCATTAAACTCCAATGTTATCCCACATATGGCTCTCATCAAACTCCAATGTTATCCCACATCTGGCTCTCATTAAACTCCAATGTTGTCCTACATCTGGCTCTCATCAAACTCCAACATTATCCCACATATGGCTCTCATCAAGCTCCAATATTATCCCAAATTTAGTTCTCATTAAACTCCAATGTTATCCCACATCTGACTCTCATTAAACTCCAATGTTATCCCACATATGGCTCTCGTTAAACTCCAGTGTAAGCCCACATATGGTTCTCATTAAACTCCAATTCTACCCCACATATGGCTCTCGTTAAACCCTAATGCCACATCCCAATGTTAACCCACATATGGCTCTCATTAAACTCCAATGTTATCCTACATCTGGCTCTCATCAAACTCCAACGTTATCCCACATATGGCTTACATTAAACTCCAATATTATCCCACATATAGCTCTCATTAAACTCTAATCCCACATCTGCCTCTCATTAAACTCCAATGTTATCCCACATATGGCTCTCATTAAACTCCAATGCTGTCCAACATCTGGCTCTCATCAAACTCCAGTGTAAGCCCACATATGGTTCTCATTAAACTCCAATTCTACCACACATATGGCTCGCATTAAACCCTAATCCCACATCCCAATGTTAACCCACATATGGCTCTCATTAAACTCCAATGTTATCCTACATCTGGCTCTCATCAAATTTCAATGCTATCCCGCATCTGACTCTGATCAATGTACAGTATTTTCCCAAACATAACACACAACAAACTTTGAAATAAACCCACTTATTAACATGTCAGACACACATTTTCTTCTAGTTAGCCCACATCTTAGAGGAACAAATGAAACACTTACCCTTTCTCATCACAATTAATGTGAAGTCATAATTAAAGACATCCAGATCTTTCCGGACTAATTCTATTCTCAAAAGTTTTCTTTGGCTGCAGATGAAATCTGTTGGTGATGGGTTGCATGAGAACACCTCCTGAAAGAAGAGGATTCGTGAAGTTTCTATTGAATTGGCAGCCATCAAGGGAAACATCACAGTAATCACTGTTGGTGGATTGAGGGAGATGGAGGAGGAGGAAGAGGAGGAGGAGGAGGAGGAGG
>NC_068981.1:193896139-193898639 GCF_001194135.2 Octopus bimaculoides
TATATATATAAATAATATATATATGCATATATACATACGCATATATGTACATACATATATACGTACGTAAGATGATGATGATGACAACGATGATGGTGACAATGATGATGATGGCAATGATGATGATGAAGATGATGATGATGAAAATGACCACGGTGTTAGTGTTGGTGGTAGTGGTGGAGCAGTTGTTGACGATGACGATGATGATGGTGATGATGACGATGAGGATAATGATGATGGCAATGATGATGCTGATGATGATGATGATGATGATGATGATGATGATGACGACGACGTTCATACGTAACAGGCTTCGTTCAGTATCCGTCTCTCAAATCCACTCAAGATATTCAACTTGAGAGAAGAAAAACAAATGAAATTTTGAGAAGAATAGGATCGAATTTTATCTTTAGCAACAACAATAACAATAACAGCAAATATTTCATCCCCATAACCCGCTGCCCCATCAGCATGAAATATACCCTTTCATTATTTACAATATTTGCATTATTTACATTTGATGGAATTTGCGTTAGCAGCAAATAAGATGAGGACAAATATCCGTCAAATGTAAATAATGTAAATAATACTCTTTTACTCTTTTACTTGTTTCAGTCATTTGACTGCAGCCATGCTGGAGCACTGCCTTTAGTCGAGCAAATCGACCCCAGGACTTATTCTTTGTAAGCCTAGTACTTATTCTATCAGTCTCTTTTGCCGAACTGCTAAGTTACGGGGACGTAAACACACCAGCATCGGTTGTCAAGCGATGTTGGGGGGACAAACATAGACACACAAATACACACACACGCATACACACACACACATACATACATATACATACATACGACGGGCTTCTTTCAGTTTCCGTCTACCAAATCCACTCACAAGTCTTTGGTCGGCCCGAGGCTATAGTAAGAGACATAATTCCGCATCTCTTAAATATTGAACTGTATACACCCTTTCGTTCTGGTAATTTCTTCCCCTAAAAAAAACCCCACAAAAAGAGAAGCAGCCATCACTCACCTTCGGTCCACTTGTGTTGTCTGTAAAAACATTTAACTTGACATAGCAGTCTTCTATGTTAATGTTCTTAATGTCCATACAGATATCTCCGTCTTCTGTTTTAAAAGTCAGGTTACAACTTGTGGCCCTATATAGGACAGTTGACTGACTCAGTGTGTTTACCTCGAACTTGGTTTTCGTCACATCAATATAAGTCTTCCTATTGCATTGGTAATAATCAAATGAAACTGGAAAATATTACACAAAAATAACCTTTAATAACATCGTGCACCTGTAAAAAAAAAAAAAAAAAGAAGGGCTCTTGCCCTGTTGTTCAGGCACCCGTGGCTTTTGTGGGTTTTTTCCACAAGGACCTTAAAGTGCCTCCCCTATTGGGAGTTTGATTTGTTCAATTTTATTTTGTTATTACATTGTGTACATGCGAAGATCCATTGTATCGTCCTGTTTTTTGTCATGTTGTTTCATGTCTTTTAATGTTATTTTAAGTGAGCCCTTGTGGCTAATAAAAGTATTTATTATTATTATTATTATTATTATTATTATTGTTGTTATTATCATCATCATCATCATCATCATCATCATCATCATCATTATTATTATTATTATTACCTTTGCACAGCTTCTAAAACTGGAGATGTACTACAGTGTCAGCTGTTCACTACTAGTGAACTAAGGTAACACCTCTTATTTTCGAGCACCTTCCGGAGTATTCGAGCAGTTCCAAGCAGTGCTGTTTTCTGCAAGTGCTCTATCCTTATTGCAGCCCCTATTTGTTCCACGTATTTCTCGAGATTTTTGCTCACTATGCCCAGGGTTTCGACAATTATTGGTACTACTGCTACCTTTTTCATCGACCACAACTGCTTAACTTCCCAAGCTAACCTGTCATATCTCTCAACTTTTCTTTCTTCCTTATCGCATACCTTGTTGTTAGCTGGGCATGCTATATCTATGATCCGGCATCGTTTGTTTTCTTTCTCAATTAAGACTATGTCTGGTTTCCTATTCTCTTTCTTATGGTTGCACTGAATCATAAAATCCCACAGGATCTTTGCATTTCTATTTTCAACGATGCCTTCAGGTTTGTGGTCATATCAATTTTTTGTTCTGTCAAGTCCATATTTGTTACAAAGTGTCCAATGGACAAGCCTGGCTATATTGCCATGGCGTCTCATTATTATTATTATTATTATTATTGTTCAGTAGTTTTATTTTTATAACGTGCTTTCACTTCACTACCGAGCGCAGCTCTGTGCGCCTTGGGTATGTGCTGTGGTTTGCTGTGGTGCTCTTATGTTTACTGTATTGAAAGTGTTTTGCGTAGAATGTGTGCAGTACCCAGTAGTGCAATTTTCTGTATGTTATATATATTTGTAAGTGTTTTTGTTATGTATTTGTCTGAATATTTTTATTATAACTAGAGAAACGTTGTCATCTGCTGGTATTGATACATCAATTAGAAAGCATTTTTATT
>NC_068981.1:193903639-193905240 GCF_001194135.2 Octopus bimaculoides
AAGAACTTTGGTGCTAAAAGCAGTTTTATATTAGGCACAGACAATAGAAAGTTCGAGAAAGTCAAACCAGGTGATGGCTCGATGCTGATTGGTTGATTAATCAGCTGATAATGTGAAGCTACTCTGGTCTAGTCACAATGTCTACTCAGCTATCCAGCAATTCAGTTTCAGATCTGCTACAATTTTTAACGTATCTATACAAATTCAGATGTAATATATGTTGGGTGCTCTCTTTTACGGCAGCAGTGTGTTCTACACACTCATCTTATTGGTACACAGCACCCTGGGACATTATGGTTTTGGTATATTTTGTCTTGTCAACCAAAATCACCCAGAACTTTAAGACTAGCCAAAGCCATTGGTTTTGTTTATGCTTTCAGCAAACAGAAGTTTTTTGATTGGTACTTATAACTGCCAACTGATATAAAATCATTGTTTCATACCATCTTCAACAAGATCACCTATTCACCGTTTAATGTCCAATTTCCTCATTAGCATGAGTTAGTTGGTTCCACAGCTGGATGCCCTTCCTAATGCTAATCACTTCTTTGTTATATTTAAAATAAATTGAAAGAAACACAGTGCATCTCAACAGAAATATGATGACAAAAGGGTTAACGAATAATTGATTTAACTCCCTTCATACCAGCCTGGCTGAAATATAGTAACAAAAGGGTTAACAAATGATTAATTTAACCCATTTCATACTGAGCTGGTTGAAACCACCCCTGGCTCTGAAGTACAAATGTCTTGTTTTCATAAGTTTTGAATTAAATTCTTCCACCAAACCTTAGTCACAATTTATGTTCCTTACACTAACTTAATGATAACCAAGTTATTTTACTAAATTCTTTGTTATATCTAAAATTAATTGAAAGAAACAAAGAGCATCTCAAAAGAAATACAGTAACAAAAAGGTTTAATGTATGACAAGTTGATGAGTCAAAGTACCAGACAAAAATTCTTTGTGGCATTAACTTGTATCCCAAGAACATTTTGAGTTCAAAACCTCACCAAATTCGACTTTGCTTCTCTTTTTGCTGGGGTAGGATGGTAGTAGGGAGGAGATAATATAATTTAACAATCAAATACTGGAGGTTAATTTAATATTTCCATAAAGTGAACATGGATGGAATTACAACAGAAGAGGATTAAACAGAATGTTCCACCACCCGACCAGTCCTGACCCAACTCCTCTCCAATGCCAAATTTTTGGTCTATGCCAATGCTAGAAATCATCATTATTATATGGTATTGAAGTAATTCCATAGAATTATGGTATCAAAGCAATAAAGAGAGGAATATTCATGATTCTTTCAATAGCAGAATAGAAAAAAACAAAAACAAAAAAAAAAGCTAAAAAAACCATGCTAGTGGGATCTTGTTTCAGTGCCAAGATACACTGGTTTTAGGTCATAGTTGGATAATACACAATCAACTTGTTATCTAGCTCTTTATAGAAGTAATTCTATGGAATACATACATGCATACATGCATGCATACAAGGATATCTACACACACACACAAATATAGAGAGGAAGACAGAGATAGATGTGTATGTATAAATACATATATATATGCCATATGTATCTATATATATA
>NC_068981.1:193905440-193906525 GCF_001194135.2 Octopus bimaculoides
TAGGTGTGGAGGAGTGAGTGTATGGGTGTGGGTGTGCATGCATGTGTGTATATGTGTGTGTGTGTGTGTGTGTGTGTGTGTGTGTGTGTGTGTGTGTGTGTGTGTGAGAGAGAGAGAGAGAGAGAGAGAGAGAGAGAGAGAGAGAGAGAGAAAGAGAGAGAGAAATAATGATTAGCTTCCAATTTTGTTTATCGTGAAGAATTTTTTGTCAGGTTTCCAAAATTTCCTTTCAGACAGCTTTGATTTTTGCTTATCAGAGCTGGCAGAGTTAAGATAGTTCCAGCAGATGATGGTATTGGAGTTATTGTTGGTGAAATAACGAATGATATGTTAATATTTCTGCCCCAGTAAACACAGAGGTAGTGTTCTTAACATGTTAAGATAGGACACACACACACACATATATATGTGAATGATATACATCATCATCATCATCATCATTTAGCGTCTGCTTTCCATGCTGGCATGGGTTACTGGTTTGATCTGACTGGAACTGGCAACCTGGAGAGCAGCATCAAGTTCTAGTCTGGTTTGGCATCATTTCTAAAGTTGGATGTCTTTCCTAATGCTAAAGATGTATATATATAAAAGTGTGGAGTGGAATGAAAGCATTTGAGGAGGCCAGGGTGACACATGTAAGACTCAAGAGAGATTTAAAGAAGGATGCTGTGATTGAGAAGATGAATCTCAGTGACCTTTTTGTGTACACAGTTTGTGACAGACCATGCCTTTCTTTAGCTGGGCTCAAATCTCATTTGCAGACCTTTGAAAAACGAACCTCCACCAACTACTCTGCCAATATATCTGGGCACACCTTTCAATGCCATGTATGCCATAAGGTCTGCAATTCTAACAGAGGCCTCAAAAGACATTTTAAGATCCACAAAGATCAGAACTTCACTGCAGCTCTTGGTTGTGTAAATCAGATATGCAATCTATGCGGGTGTCTTTTCAATACATTGTCTGGTTTAAAAAGCCACATCAGATGCCATCATGGATCTAAGGTGTAGGTACAGGAGGTGGTCAAACTCTGCATAAGGAGTAGACAATCACCATATATATATATATATATATATATATATATA
>NC_068981.1:193907384-193909204 GCF_001194135.2 Octopus bimaculoides
TATATATATATATATATATATCATAAGGCAGTGAGCTGATGATAGAATCTTTGTCATATTGGGGCAAAATGCTTAGCAACATTTCATTCATTACTGTGTTCTGAGTTCAAATTCCTCCAAGGTTGACATTGCCTTTCATCATTCTGGGGTCAACAATATAAGTACCAGTTGAATACTGTGGCTGATGTAATTCACTTAGCCCCTACCCTGAAATTACTGGCCTTGTGACAAGATTTAAAACCAATATTCAGGAATACATATAGACAAAGGCATGGCTGTGTGGTAAGAAGCTCGCTTCTCAACCACATGGTTCTGTGTTCAGTACCACTGCATGGCACGTTGAGCAAGTATTTTCTACTATAGCCTCTGACCAAAGCTTTGTGAGTGGATTTGATATATGGAAAATGAAAGAAGCCCATTGTATATATGTGTGTGTGTGTGTGTCTTTGTGTCTGTGTTTGTCCCCCCTCCACCACTTGGCAACTGGTCGAGATGTGTTTAGATCCCTATAATTTAGTGGTTTCGCAAAAGAGACCAATAGAATAAGTACCAGGCTTCAAGTCAGTGTCCCAGCATGGCCACAGTCTAATGATTGAAACAAATAACGAATAAAAGATAAAAGATATACACACACACACACATACACATGCACACACACACACACACACGTGTGTAAGTATGCATATGTGCATGTATAGACAGACAGACAGACATGCTGGTTACCAAATAGTTTAGTCAACAGATCAAAAAGTAGTTTACAATATTAATGAAGGTTAATTATATTGATATAGGTTCATTGTATTAATTAAAGTCAACTAGCAATTTCTTTTTCTTTTTTTCTTCTTTTTTTTTCATAATAAACAATAATCGTTTATTTCCTACTTTCTTCTCAGTAATTGAACTGAAAAGATTTTAATCTTGGGTGGTTTTTCATTCTTCCTTTTTTTTTTTTTTTTGATTTTTTTGTTATATTTCTAACATCAATCTAGAATTAGTTCCAGTCGTATCTTTTATAATCTTCAATGTTTATTCTTCCTCTCTATCCAATAGCAGTTCTTTGATACACAGAATATTATTACCATAAATGGTTGCCAAACCAATTCTCTTCAACAGCCATGAAGCAGAGACCACTTCACTTGATGCTGCGACTGTGCTTGCCTCAATGGAATTTCACCATTGTTGATTCACTGGCAACGCTGTTTTCTTCACAGACATGGATGTATGGTAAGAAGTTTGCTTCCCAACCACATAGTTCCAGGTTCATTCCTACAGCATGGCACTTTGGACAAGTGTCTTCTGCCATGTGCTTAGATTTGGTAGACAGAAACTGGAAGAAGCTTTAAGGAGGCGAGCTGGCAGAAACGTTAGCACGCTGGGCGAAATGCTTAGTGGTATTTCGTTTGTTTTTACGTTCTGAGTTCAAATTTCACCGAGGTCAACTTTGCCTTTCATCCTTTCGGGGTCGATAAATTAAGTACCAGTTGCGTACTGGGTCGTTGAAATCGATTTAATCCCTTTGTCCATCTTTGTTTGTCCCCTCTGTGTTTAGCCCCTTGTGGGCAATAAAGGAATAGGAAACTGAAAGAAGCTTGTCACAGGTGTGGCTGTATAGTAAGCAGTTAACATCTCAGTCACATGGTTCTGGGTTCAGTGCCAATGTGTGGCACTTTAGGCAAGTGTCTTCTGCTTTAGTCTTGGGCCAACCAAGTCATGTGTGCGGAGTTGGTAGATGGAAACTGAAAGAAGCCCCTTTGTGTAGGTATGTATGTGTGTGTATATAGTGTGTGTTTGTCCCCCCCCCCAACACTGCTTGATAACAG
>NC_068981.1:193909214-193911863 GCF_001194135.2 Octopus bimaculoides
TGTGTGTATATAGTGTGTGTTTGTCCCCCCCCCCAACACTGCTTGATAACAGGTGTTGGATTGTTTACATCCCTGTAAGCACCATACTTTAAAAAAATAAGTGCTATGGTTGGTGAGTTGAACTAAATCCATCGTGGCAATGCCCCAGCATGGCCGTGGTCCAAAGACTGAAGCAAGTAAAAGATAAAAGAAGAAACCAAGTGGCAGCATGTTCTTGTACAATTTGCATTCTTGACTTGCCTCTGCAACATTCTATATATGGACCACGTCAACCTCCAAGACATGGCTGTCAGTGAAAGAATCAGTAAAAGTGATGTCTTCAGATCGATAAGCAACAGAAATGGCACAACGGAACTCAATGTCTTTCTTTTGGATCAATTATTTACCACACATACGCCTTAATATTTGGTACACACAGAGCAGTGAGCCAGAATAATCGTTAGCAGGCAAAATTCTTTGTAGCATTTCGTACGTCATTATGATCTGAGTTCAAATTCCACAGAGACTGACTTTGTCTTTCATCCTTTTGGGGTTGATAAAACAAGTACCATAGGAGTCAGTGTAGTCAATGATCCCCTTTTCCCAAAGTTACTGGCCTTGTCCCAAAATTTGACCCCAGTATTTGGCACACATATTAATCCATGCAGAGAAGAACCACATCAATTTAGATGGCACCATTGTCCATAGCTTGGCACCAATTTGGGAAAGGCACCACTCTTCAGCACATAAACCATGGGCCACATAAAGGTCCATCACCGGGCAACCTACTTGAAGTGAAGGCTGGGGAGGGGTGATCAATGAGAGGACCTTAGTACGTGACTGGTATTTCATTTATCAACCCCAAAAGGATGTAAGACAAAGTCGACCTCAGTAGAATTTGAACTCAGAACATAGAGACAGACGAAATACAGGTAAGTATTTCGCCAGGCGTGCTAACGTTTCTGTCAGCTCGCTGCCTTAAGATTAAAAAAATATTCTTTCCTACTCTAGGCACAAGGCCCGAAATTTTATGGGGTAGGGGCCAGTCGATTAGATCGACCTCAGTATGGAACTGGTACTTAATTTATCGACCCCGAAAGAATGAAAGGCAAAGTCAACCTTGGCGGAATTTGAACTCAGAACGTAACGGCAGACAAAATACCGCTAAGCATTTCGCCTGGTGTGCTAACGTTTCTTATTTCTTTACTGCCCACAAGGGGCTACACACAGAGGGGACAAACAAGGACAGACAAAGGGATTAAGTCGATTACATCGACCCCCAGTGTGTAACTGGTACTTAATGTATCAACCCAGAAAGGATGAAAGGCAAAGTTGACCTCAGCAGAATTTGAACTCAGAACATAAAGACAGACGAAATACATCTAAGCATTTCGCCCAGTGTGCTAACGTTTCTGCCAGCTCGCCGCCTAAAGATTTAAAATATATCATCACTACCACCACCACCACTATTATCACCACAACTCTGATATCATTTTTCCCCAAAGCAACAACACGTCTCTCGCCAGTTACTTTATGGTCAATCAAACTAAAGTTACTACTACAACTCTTGAAACTACAACTACTACTGTTACTACTTCCACCACTACAATTACTACTACCACCGCTACTACCACCACCACCACCACCACCACCATTACTGCTCTTAGACACAGCTGACGACTTTTCGTTCACCACAACATAACACATCGTTCTCCTCTTCCCACTTCCTTACCACCTTCTTCTCCTGATTGCCTCCCCTTCTTCTTCTCACTGATCCACACTCCCCCTTCCTTACCACTACACCCTCCTTCTCCACCTCGCTCCTTATCGCCTCCTCTTACTTTTATTTTGCTTCCTCCTCCTTCTTCACCTCTTGAGGTTTAATACTTTTCTATAATAGCTGGAGTCTCTGTTGCTATGGTTACGTAATGTACTACGTGTCTGTGTGTGTGTGTGTGTATGTGCGTGCGCGTGCGTGTGTGTGTACGTGTGCATGTGTGTACGCTTGTGTATGTGAACACAGGAGTTACTTTTGCATATATATATATATGTATAAGTACCTATGTATATGTACATATATGTGTATATATGTGTGTATTTGTGCGTGGATGTGTATGTCTTAAGTCGCACAATAACAGTTATTGTATGTGTACGCATGCATACATGTATATGTGTGCACACGTGTGTATATATATGTGCTAGGATGTACAAAAGCAGTTATTGTGTATTATCTACGTGTGCACATGTTATTACTGTGTATGTGTGTATGTGTTAATGGTGTTTGGGGGGGGGGGGTAAGTGTGTGAGGGTAACCTTGAGATAGATATATGTGTGTTTATTGTGTATGTAGGAGTGGCTGTGTGCTAAGAATATTGCTTCCCAACCACATGGTTCCGGGTTTAGTACCACTGCATGGCACCTTGGGCAAGTGTCTTCTACTATAGCCTCGAGCCAACCAAAGCCTTGTGAGTGGATTTGGTAGACAAAAGGAGCATGTTGTACTCATTTATTGTGCTTTTAATTATTAATTTTTTTTTATTTGTGACAGTGGATTTTCATTGATGAGTTCATGAACCTTGGTTTTTTTTCCCTAAAACTATATATTTATTTATATATATTTTACTCTGTAAAGCTCAATTTAATTTTAATTTTTTATAAATTGATTTTATT
>NC_068981.1:193911873-193914002 GCF_001194135.2 Octopus bimaculoides
ATATATATATATAGACGCAGGAGTGACTGTGTGGTAAGTAGCTTGCTTACCAGCCACATGGTTTCGGGTTCAGTCCCACTGCATGCACCTTGGGTAAGTGTCTTCTACTATAGCCGTGGGCCGACCAAAGCCTTGTCAGTGGATTTGGTAGACGGAAACTGAAAGAAGCCCATCGTATATATATGTATGTGTATATGTTCGTGTGTCATTAGAGTAACTGTAAACATTATCATTACAATAAAAATTATCCCTCAAAAGCCGTCTCTACTAATTCTTTCAAATATATTATGCTGTACCAAGAACCTTCTTTTATTATTCTCCTATATATATATATACATATATATTATACATAAGGATAAGAATATTGAAAGGGGTCCATGAGAAAACATTTAAATAAAAGGGTTGGAACCACGGTGAAAAGGTTGGGAACCTCTGATCTATATCAATTTTGTTGCTGCTGGCCCAACTATGCAAGGGTAGTTTTCATTGAACATCCTACAGGATTCTTTTAAAAAACTGTCAAAGGGCAGATAAACTCAGTAAAATGAACAGCCACCCAACAGTTGGGAGTGAGAAATCCCTAATGTTTGTTTAGGCATCTCTTTGAGAACCTATGCCAAACCATCTCAGCTTCCTCTTCTGTGTTCTGTCTCTTGCTCTTTCTGAAAAGCCCATTGCTGCTACTAATTAGGTCTCCCAGTAGTGAGAGCTATTAATTACTTCAAAAGAGCTTTCCTAATATTGGTCTCAAATTTTGGCACCAGGCCAGCAATTTCGGAGATGCAGATAAGTGGATGACATAGATTCCAGTACTCGACTGGTAGATATTTTATCGACCCCGAAAGGGTGAAAGTCAAAGTCACATTCCTGGAATTTGAACTCAGAATGTAAAGACAGTGTTTGTTTAGGCATCTTTCTAGGAGAAAGAAACTGCTGATGTAACACTTGTGACTTTGCTTGCACCAAAGGATGTAGTAGACTAGTTCTTCCTTTTAGACAAATGCCTATGTTGTTTAATGAGTGAGACTGGCCCTGTACAAGACCTTTAGAAAGCTTCAAACACAAGCATAACAATGATTTTTAACTTATGAATTATGCATTACATACTACGGCGAACTGTGGCTGTGAATGACAAAACATTCAATGAAGAATTCCATCGTATGAAGCGCAATGCTGTGTGGTCATAAAATAGAGGCACTAGGTACAGAAGATGCATTGATACCAGGAAGAAATTAAGCTAACCTGCCCTGATGGATGCGTAATGTTAGTGTGTATGAGTGACAAAGCACAAAGAGCTAAGAGACAAAGAAGGTATATGCAGGATGTGCACACACACACACATGCACAGTTATATTAACTATGTGTGTGTATGTATGTATGTACATATGTATATATATATATATATATATATATATATATATATATACGACAGGCTTCTTTCAGTTTCCGTCTACCAAATCCACTCACAAGGTTTTGTTCAGCCCGAGGCTATAGTAGAAGACATTTGCCCAAGGAGCCACGCAGTGGGACTGAACCCGGGATCATGTGGTTGGTAAGCAAGCTATTTACCACACAGCCACTCCTGCACCTTTACTCCAGATTGCTTGAAGCTAACTTTCTTCCTACACCTCAATTTGTGAATCTTATATTCATATATAGATAGATAGATAGATAGATAGATAGATAGATAGATAGATAGATAGATAGATAGATAGATATTGAGAGAGAGAAACAAGTTTTATTCCTAGAATGGTTTATCTCTGTAAATAAATAAATAAATGTTGTTATACGTTATCAAGAAACTGTGTGCGTATGTGTGTGTGTAATTACAGTATGTATATGCCATTATCTCCGTCATGTGTCACTTGTAAGCAGTTGTGTGGCTTGACATCTGGTCTGTCTAAATGATGAGATTAACTAGAAACATCTCAAACATGTTCTAATGTTCTCTACTGCGGCTTTTACTGTCAAACCACTTGCTAGCTTCTGGAGATTTGCATTAAAAGTTTTGTTACTGAATTCATAATGGTGGTGGTGGTGGTGGCGGTGGCGGCGGCCGTGGCCGTGGCGGTGACAGTGACAGTGGTGACAGTGGTGGTGGTGGTGGTGGTCACGGTGATGGTGGTGGT
>NC_068981.1:193914268-193914946 GCF_001194135.2 Octopus bimaculoides
GGCTGCTGCTACAGAGACACTACAGCTGTGACTAAACTGTCTTTCATTCAAACATAGCACATCTAGGACTACATTATCGAATGTGCCCATTCCCTTGTTGTCATTTTTAGGTTTACATCATTCTAAATCAAGCAGACCTTGCAGTATTTTATTCAGACATAGTGTATCTTGGACTACATTATCCTATGTGTTCTTTCTTCCTTGTTGTTGTTTATCTCCAGGCCAACTGTAAACCATGGGTCTTCATTACCCCACAAGAATTTCATTTTTACCCCACTTGGAGCAATTTTACCTTGGTTCACTGACCCCTGCATTAAGTCATGCACCCTCACAATAATAATAATCATATTACTACAAATAATAATAATAACCTTGATGGGTACGGCCCATATACTACGGAAAGCACTCTCCATCTAAAATGGAATAAATGTGGTGATAGTTTTAGCATGCATAGCAAAACAAAAGTACCCTTGCTATTCTTGGCCTCCGGAGGATGCCCGGGACTAAAGCAGTTGAAATATAGTTATAATGAAAGGAAACCATAAATAATAATAATAATATTAATAATAATAATCATAATAATAATAATAATAATAATAATAATAATAATAATAATAATAATAATAAGCGTCAACGTCGAAGCTTGTTATGCCTCACTGTTAATAAAACAAAATACAA
>NC_068981.1:193917185-193920355 GCF_001194135.2 Octopus bimaculoides
AAGACGAAAACAATACCTACTGTCATAGGTGCCCTGGGAATGACAGCGAAACGGGCTGATTACTACCTAGCTCAGATACCAGGAAACCCCAAAATGGCTGAAGTTCAAAAGATAGTGCTCATGGGAACTGCCCATATCCTACGTAAAATACTGTCTATGTGATTTCAAATTTTAAAACAAACACATAATTTTCTTATGGTTTCTTAAACATTCACTAGAACAAAACTGTACAAATCCAAATATATGGTACCCTAGGCATAACACCTACATGAACTTCTAACTTGTTGTCTCTTGAGATCTCTGGATGAGACTTGGATCCAACTTGTACAAATGCAAAACAAAAGTCAAACATAAAATAATAATAATAATAATAAGGATCTGTCAATCTTTAACGAAACTAGCAGACAATCAAGACTACTAAGCAAAATGAAGAGAAGAAAAATACTACATAAATACAAAATTACAGAACAAGCTATACCTAAGGTAAAAGAACAGTTAAAGCAAGATATCCTCACTAAAGCACAAAGAATCTGCCTGTATGAGAAATGCCAACATTTCTTTGGACAAAACAAACAGTTCACCTCCAACTCCAAAAGATTCCACCAAGCACGTGGCAAAAAAAAAATAGAGATCAATGCATCACCAACAGCAGAAAAAGTGGAAGAATTTTGGAAAGAAATATAGTCAGCAAAGGAACAACCTCAGCAAAGGTCTATCAAAACAACGAACACAGCATCTGAACAACTCTGGACCCCTATAACAACTGAAGAGGTCACCCAGACACCGCAAAAACTAAGCAACTGGAAGGCACCCGGGCATGGCAAGATGCCCAGCTTCTAGTTAAAATACTTAACAGGAACACATAAAAAGCTGGCTGAGAAATTTAATGGAATACTAGTAGAGCTAGAGACAATGCCTGAATGGCTCATGGAAGGGAAAGCTATCCTAATTCCAAAATCTATTGAAATGGCAAACCCACAAATTTACAGACCAAGAACTTGTCTCCTTACAATTTACAAAGCCTTCACTGCAATAATATCACAGAGAATGGGCAAGAATCTGGAAGAAAACAACCTGTTTCCAGAAGAGCAGAAGGGATGCTGCAAGGGTTCATATGGCTGTAAAGATCAGCTACTGATCAATAAAGCCATAACTGAAGACAGTCTCAGAAAGAAGAATGGTCTGAGTGTGGCCTGGATCGACTACCGAAAGGCTTTTGATAGCGTTCCCCACACATGGATCCTAGAAACACTTGCCATAAACAAGGCAGCACCAATAATCATAAAATATATAATACATTCCATGAATAAATTGCAGACAGTGTTAGAGCTCCAAACAAAAGAGGGACTCATAAAAACCAAAGCCATCCCCATTAGAAGAGGAACATTCCAGGGAGACACACTCTCTCCACTCCTTTTCTGCTTGGCACTGACACTTTTATCTGACATGCTAAACAGAACTGGATGTGGATACGATTGTTACAGCAAAATAATCAGCCACCTCTTATAGATGGATGATCTAAAACTGTACACTACAAATGATAAACAACTGGCAATGTTACTATAGACAGCACATGAACTAACCAAAGAAATAAGCATGAAATTTGGCTCAGAAAAATGTGCCAAAGCAACCTTGAAAAGAGGAAAACTAGTTCAGAGTTAGCAACATCACACTAGATAAAGCAAATGAAATAAGAGAATTAGACCAAAGCCTGACATACAAATACTTAGGAATCAATGAACTAGATACAATACAAAGCACACAAATGAAAGAGAAAATACAAAAAGAAATACTATAGACAAGTTAGATTAATACTGAAAACAGTGCTAAATGTGAAAAACAAGATAATAGGTTTTAACACTCTAGCCATCCCAGTTGTAAGTTACAGCTACAATATTCTTCACTGGACTCTAAATGGACTAATCAAAATAGAGAGGAAAACGAGAAAAATAATGACAGGATTTAGCATGCACCACCCAAAATATGACATAGAAAGGTTATATATACAATGTATCAAAGGTGGTAGAGGACTTATATGACTAGAAAACTATTATAAAATAACCAGCATAGGACTGTAAAAATACCTACTTCAGAAGCAAGCAAAACTAATACAAATAGCTACAAAATACAAATGAAACAAAAAGCTGTTTTCAGTCTTTAAGGAAGCTGACAAATACAAAAAGAAAGTCATGGTACTTAACAACTATGAAGAAAAAGAAGAAACAATGAAGGCTGTAAAACAACCGAAATCCAAACTAAAACTGGAACAGCAACGGACCATGATAAAACGATGGCAAGAAATGCTCCTTCGTGGCAATTACTGGGCTAAACTAAAGACAGAAGAAATAGACAGAGAAAGATCCCAGCAATGGTTGAGAAGCTCAGGACTCAAAGCAGAGACTGAAGGATTTTTAATTGCTGCACAAGATCAAAGCCTCCCCACCAGAAATTACTAAAAACGTGTAATATAAAAAAACACAACAAATAATTGCAAAATATGTGGAGATGGACAAGAAACAATGAACCATTTTATCTTTGGCTGCCCAGTCCTGGCTAAGAAGCAATATATTCACAGACACGACAGAGTTGGGACCTACATACACTGGAAGCTATGCCAACATTATGGAATAACAACAGAAAAAAGATGGTATAGGCACACGCCAGAAAAGGTCACAGAAAGTGAGAAAGCAACCATATATGCCAATACACACAGATAGAGAAATTAAGGCCAATAGGCTGGATATAGTTGTTAGAGATCACCAAGAAAAAAAAAAATGCTTTCTAATTGATGTATCAATACCAACAGATGACAACGTTTCCCTAAAAGAAATGGAGAAACCTTCAAAATACAAAGACCTGGAAATAGAGGTAACTCGAAGTGGAATCTAAAAACAGAAACAATTCCTATCATAGTAGGTGCCTTAGGTATAATAAAAAAATATTCAGACAAATACATAACAAAAACACCAGGACTTACAAATATATATAACATACAGAAAATTGCACTACTGGGTACTGCACACATTCTACGCAAAACACTTTCAATACAGTAAACATAAGAGCACCACAGCAAACCACAGCACATACCCAAGGCACACAGAGCTGCGCTCAGTAGTGAAGTGAAAGCACGTTATAAAAATAAAACTACTGAACAATAATAATAATAGAAC
>NC_068981.1:193921630-193924130 GCF_001194135.2 Octopus bimaculoides
AAAAAAAAAAATGCTTTCTAATTGATGTATCAATACCAACAGATGACAACGTTTCCCTAAAAGAAATGGAGAAACCTTCAAAATACAAAGACCTGGAAATAGAGGTAACTCGAAGTGGAATCTAAAAACAGAAACAATTCCTATCATAGTAGGTGCCTTAGGTATAATAAAAAAATATTCAGACAAATACATAACAAAAACACCAGGACTTACAAATATATATAACATACAGAAAATTGCACTACTGGGTACTGCACACATTCTACGCAAAACACTTTCAATACAGTAAACATAAGAGCACCACAGCAAACCACAGCACATACCCAAGGCACACAGAGCTGCGCTCAGTAGTGAAGTGAAAGCACGTTATAAAAATAAAACTACTGAACAATAATAATAATAGAACTTTCAAAGCTGCAAAATTTGCTCATAAGTTTGTTCCGTCAAGACTAATCTGAGCCTAAACAACAACAACAATGACAAAACTAAAACTAGCAAAGAAAGTCATTAATTGTTAGCACAATCATTTAATAGCCATAGCAGTTATGTTAATAGCAGAAAGATAATACTGAAATAACACATCCTAGTAGCACAGGAAAAATATTTCCTGAAACCAAAGCTGTGTTAAGAACAAAGCAATTTATAAAATTGTCAATGATGACACCATTAATGGGACTCAATAAATGTTATAAAAAAAAAATTGCAGTAATAACAAATGCAATCTCCTGCAAAAACATGTCTGGCCATGGGAAAATATCACCTTGCTTCAAAACTGCAGAAGGTTAATGAGAGAAACCAATTCTGTCTGACCATGCCATGCAAACATCTATAGAAAAGTGGATGCTAGAAATGATAATGATGATGATGATGTTAGAATAATGGTACTCTACTACGGCGCTCCGTCGGTTGCAACGACAAGGGATTCCAATTGATCCAATCAATGGAACAGCCTAGTACTTACCAGTGGCTCATATTTCTATGCTGTGTACACTAAATGAGATACACACACACACACACACACATGCACATATATATGCCATCATCATCATTATCGTTTAATGTCCGTTTCCATGCTGGCATGGGTTGGATGGTTCGACTGGGGTCTGGGAAACCAGGAGGCTGAACCAGGCTCCAGTCTGATCTGGCAGAGTTTCTACAGCTGGATGCCCTTCCTAACACCAACCACTCCGAGAGTGTAGTGGGTGCTTTTCACATGCCACTGGCACAGGGGCCAGAGGAGGCTGGCAACAGCCACGATCGGTTGGTGCTTTTTACATGTCACCGGCATGGGTATCACAACTACAATTTATATATATATATATATATATACATACATATATATATATATTTATATATGTGTGTATGTATGTATGTATGTGTATACACATATGCGTATATATGTAGAGTGAGGTCAATTCATCAGCTACGCCCCTCCTTAACAAAAGCTACTTTTAAGTTTGTTTAGTAAAATTAATCAATGCAATTAACATTTATTATTTGATCAGAACTGACCTAAGTCTGTGTAACCATAGCAACAAAAAGCAATAATGGTAAAAAAAAAAATTTAAAAAAAAATTTTTTAAATCCACAAATCTGGGCCATTTATGATCAATCAATCAATCAATCGCTGAAAGACGAGAATGGAACATGTAAAGCAAAATCTGAATTTAAAGGAAGAATATCCTTGCCCTCATCATCATCACCATCATCCTCATTAACATCGTCATTGTCGTTGTCCTTATTATCATCATCATCATCATCATCATCATCAACAACAACATCATCAACATCAGCATCATCATTGTCTTAATGTCCATTTTTCCCAGCCTGCATATTTACAGAGGCAGACTTTTACAGCTGGGTGCCCTCCCTGTTGTGAACCCCTGTTTGATTCCAAGCAAGGTAATACCCCCCACCCCATCACAAGACATATTGTAAAGGAACGACACTGCTTGTATGACAGCGATGCTCATTTACGACTATCATGCAGGCCTTTTGTCACCACCTTCAATTCCTCCTTCCACCCTTACATAATACAGGGACGTCATGTATTTGTTGTAAGACTCCTGTGCCTGTCCCCTCTATCATAGTTTAGCCTATGAAAGCCTGACATAAAGCCACCTTCCTCACTACTTGTTCACCACACAATCAAAGGAACCTTTGTCGCTTTGTCTTGTGAGTTACTCAGTGACTTCACTGATGCCTGTGTCACAAATAAAGGCATCCAGTCCACTTGGTACTGTGGTTGGTGCAATGAACAGTGAGCATCCAACCGTGGAAATCACACCAAAGCAGACACTGGAGCATGATGTAGTTCTTGGGCCTATCGGATTCTGTCCAAAAATTTTACCCATATCAGCATTGTAGATGGATGCTAAATGATGATGATGATGGTGGTGGTGGTGGTGATGGTCGTGGTGGTGGTGGTGGTGATGGTCGTGGTGGTGGTGGTGATGATAATGATGATGACAATCATGATGATATTGATGGCATCCAATGG
>NC_068981.1:193929425-193932873 GCF_001194135.2 Octopus bimaculoides
AACGCCAACCACTCAGAGAGTGTAGTGGGTGCTTTTACGTGTCACCCGCACGAAAACGGCCACGCTCGAAATGGTGTCTTTTATGTGATATATATATATATATATATAGATATAGATATATATATGCATATATATATATATATATATATATATGACGGGCTTCTTTCAGTTTCCGTCTACCAAATCCACTCACAAGGCTTTGGTCGGCCCGAGGCTATAGTAGAAGACACTTGCCCAAGGTGCCACACAGTGGGACTGAACCCGGAACCATGTGGTTGGGAAGCAAGCTTCTTACCACACAGCCACCCCTGTGCCTATATTTTAATATTTTTATGTACTTCATTTTATTATTATTTTTGAATAAAGATATTACTGCACACACACACACACACACACAAATAATTAAACACACTTCATCTACTTAGCCTGTTGGAATATCTAAACCAATACACATGAAACTTCTTTAATGTCCTTTTGGCCTCATGATATTTTGCAAAATGCAAAATTATTTTATTATATATGTTTTGTAATTTATATTGAGTGTGAATTGAAGCAATTGTAGGCAATGTTAATTAATTAATAAATTAAATTATATCCATTAATTCTCTCCATTTTCTTACTTAATAATATTATATATACAGGGTGTCCACAAAGTCTGGGTACATGGGAATTAACATAAACTTTAAGAAATTATTATTTCTTATATTTAGTTGTTTATGTTATGATTTTATTTACTCCATGTGCCCAGTCTTTGTGGACACCCTGTATATAAAGATAGATAGATAGAAAGATAGATAGATACTTAGATACAAACATGCATACACACATTTATATACATATATATACATACATACATATATATATATATATATATATATATATATATATATATATATATATATATATATATATATATATATACATACATACATACATGCATACACACACACATATATATAGGCATATATATAGGCATATATATAGGCATATTTATATATACATTTACACACATACACGCATGGATGTGCACATCTCTGTAATTACATACATAATGATTATTCTATATAGAGAAGGTAAATGCTAAGTTACAAAGAACAACAATGGTGTCTATAAATAGGTGTTTTTGTAGCTTGTAGCAAAGTCAATAATCGATGCCTCTTCCATAGATAATGGCATTGCTTAAATTTCACTGACACTTGGCTGATATTTGACACAGTAAGACTTCTTCAATGCTTTACAGAACGCTACAACTGCTCAGAGACACGGCTTCAATGGTGGTTTATTAGAGGGAAATGCTATTGTGTTTAGCGGTGATGGCCATTAGATGAGGGAAGGAGGGAGAGAGTGTAAGAGCTGAAATGGAATCACTGGCAGACTGTCTGAGAATGTAAGCATCATATAGGCACAGTAGTGGCTTGTATGGTAAGAAGTTTGCTTCCTAACCACATGCTTCCGGGTTCAGTCTCATTGTTTGACACCTTGTGGGAGTGTCTTCTACTATAGCCTCAAGCCAATCAAAACCTTGTGAATGAATTTGGTAGATAGAAACTGGGAGAAGCCCATCATGTGTGTGCTTCTGTAGAAAACTCTAGTGAACTTCCTCTCTCTATTATATATACACACATTCGAACATAACAGATAACAGCTAACTTTTGGCCACTGTTTGGACCCTGTTGTGTCCACCACTCTGATTGGTTGCCATTGGCACAATTAGTCTCTTATTCTATCACACGCCAATACGCAACCCAACCAATCGCAGCCTCCAAATAAATCACGTGAGACAGTCTGTTCTAAATAACATTTGAGCCTACCATCAGCTATAAAAACTCACCTCTTACTAGTCTGGAGGTCTGTTGGTTTCAGACCTTCTAAGGTCTAACCACTGACCACATTGCAGAGACCTCCATCTTTGTCGCCACCACTGATGTCTCTCACCAATGTCGTCAACAACATCTCCACAGCACCAACACACTGCACTGGTTCTAACATATTGCTGCTCGTGAGCTTTCCTCACCAGGGTTAACAGCTAACATACAACCCACGCAGATGCATGTAGAGATATGAACAAATGTACATCAACCACTTTCATTTGTCATTCAGATTGTGTTTATACATGTGGCCAGCATTAAAGACATTTAAAGTCACCACCTTGTTCCATGTGTTTCTTTGTATCGTGTTCCTAACAAATGATATTACAGCCTTCTGAGTGAGTCACATTAGATGGAATCCAACCTATCTTTCTATACTTCTTTTGTATCTGTGTTTGTCCCCCACCTCCTCCACCACCTGACAACCAATGTTGGTATGTTTAAGTCCACGTAACTTAGTGGGGGAATAAACCTAAGATAAGATAAGTATGTGGCTTAAAAAAAAAATATCCTGGTGTTGATTTATTCAACTACAATTCTTCAAGGCAGTGCCCCAGCATGGCCACGGTCTAATGACTGAAACAAGTAAAAGATACACTTGAGCCTGTCTGCTAAATATGCAGATGGCTCATTAGGATTAGTGGATAGCTTTTGTTACCTAGGAGATGTAATTTTTACTGCTGTTGTAGTTATTGTATTTGGTAATGTTAATGTCGTTACTGTTATGATGTTATCATTGCTGTTGTTGTTGTTAAAGTAGCAAACTGGCAGAGTCGTTAGCAAGCTGGATGGAATGATTAGTGGTATTTCGCCCGTCAATACGTTCTGAGTTCAATTTCTGCTGAGGTTGACTTTGTCTTTTCATCTTTTCCAGGGTCAATAAATTAAGTACCAGTTGTATACTGGTGTTGATGTAATTAACTAATCCCCTCCCCTAAAATTTCAGGCCTTGTACCTTTAGTAGAAAGGATTATTATTATTATTATTATCATTATTATTATCATTATTATTATTATTATTAAGGTAGCAAGCTGGCAGAATTGTTAGCACGCCGGACATAATGCTTAGTGGCATTTTGCCTGTCGCTACATTCTGAGTTCAAATTCCACCAAGGTTGACTTTACCTTTCATCCTTTCAGGGGTCCATAGATTAAGTACCGGTGAAATACTGGGGTCATTGTTATTGACTGCTCCCCTCCCCCAAAATTTCAGGCCTTGCACTTTTAGTAGAAAGGATTATTGTTGTCGTGGTGATGGCATTAGTGACACTGTTAATCCTCCTTTAGCATTTAAACCTCCCATATCCATTCCTGATTTATGTTCAAAGTGGCTAGTTCTCACCTCTTGAACCTACCCTTCAATGTCGTTTAAAAAAAATTCCCATCACATCATCGGAATCTGAAAGCTATGAGATAATGCAGGATTAATTAAAGACCATCTGGGTTAATAAGTAAATCACATTTGACCCAGTTATAGGAATGCAGAGGGGTTGATGTTATTGTTGCCGTGGTGATGTTATTGCTGCTGTGATGATTCAGTTCCTGTTGATCTTGTGATGATGGTGGTGATGGTGGTGGTGG
>NC_068981.1:193933236-193937572 GCF_001194135.2 Octopus bimaculoides
TTATCATTATCATCATCATCATCATCATCATCATCATCATCATCATCATCATCATCATCATCATCAAGGTGGCAGGCTGGCAGAATCGTTAGCACGCTGGACAAAATAAATGCTTAAGCAGTATTTTGCCAGTCGCTATGTTCTGAGTTCAAATTCTGCTGAGGTTGACTTTGCCTTTCATCCTACTGGGGTCAGTAAAAGAAGTACCAGTCGAGCGCTGGGGTCGATGTAATCGACTTAGCCCCTACCCTGAAATTTCAGGCTTTTGTGCCTACAGTAGTTAAGGGTTATTATCATCATCATCATCATCATCAAGGCTGCAAGCTGGCAGAAACGTAAGCACGCCGGGCGAAATGCTTAGTGGTATTTTGTCTGTCTTTAGGTTCTGAGTTCAAATTCTGCCGGGGTCGACTTTGCCTTTCATCCTTACAGGGTCGATAAATTAAGTGCCAGTTCCATACTGGGGTCGATCTAATTGAGTAGCACCCTCTCCCAAAATTTTGTGCCTAGAGTAGAAAAGATTATTATTATTATTATTATTATTTTGGTTTGGCTCAGGTTCAGTCTTATCCCTAGTCGGACTTATGTGGGTAGCGGGTTACGTGCTTAGAACCCTCCTGATGATCCTTGCTGTCCCTAAGAGACATTCTTTCTCCATGAGCTCTACCAGGCATTTTATTTCAATCTCCTTCAGCCATTTGTCTACATCTTGGCTTCCTGTTCCCAACGCACCAATTATTAGATGTACAACCTTTACTGTTCGCATCCTTCAAATTCTTCCCATTTCAAACTCTAAAGGACTGTATTTTTTTTCTTTTGTTTTTCTTCCTCTTTCTTTACAATCCTGGAATCAAACAGGCATGAGGGGTCGATATGTAAGCAACAACATTTTTCCTTATCTATAATTGTTACGTCCGGTCTATTACTTTCTAACTTCTTGTTTGTTTGAAGAGGAAAATCTCACAAAATCTTAAATTTCTCTGACTCCAGTACCCTTTCAACTATTATCATTATTATTATTATTATTATTATTATTATTATTATTATTATTTATTATCATCATCATCATCATCATCATTACTATCATTATTAAGGCAGTGAACTGTTAGATGCGTTAGCACACCACGGATTAACTTAAGGAGTCACAGTTTAAGATTCAGGGATAGGACAAGAGTTGCGGTTAAGGGTAGGGATAGCGTCAGGGTTAGGGTAAAGAAAAGGGGTTTGTGCAAGGGATTATGTTCAAAGGTTAAAGATTAAGTCTGGTGTTACATTCAGATGTGTTGTAATTATTAGAGAAGGCAGAGGGTAGGGGCTGGGGGTAGATTTTTGACTTTATTTGTTTGAAATATTATCTTATGTGATTAAATTGGGCTGTTATTGATTATGAAGGGGGAGCAGAGGGTAATAGGAGATAGATCAATATAAAGAGAGAGAGAGAGAGAGGGGAGGGTAGGAGTAAGGTGGTTGGTTCTGGGAGAGGTGAAGTAGAAATAAAGAAGGAGAAGGAGAGAAAGAAAGAGAGAAGGAGAGAGAAAGGAGAGAGAGAGGGAGAGAGAGAGAGAGACAAAGGAAGAAAGGAAAAAGGAGAAGAAAAAAATGATTTTTTTTAACAAAGGGGAAAATAATCCTCACCACCATCACCGCCAGCGCCATCTCCATCATTACCATCATAACCACCACCACCCTCTTCATCTTCATCATCACCACTACCACCACCATCATCACCAGCATCATCATTCTACCCGCCTTCATTGCACCTCCACCATCACCACCTCATCCTTACCCCCATGGCTGTTCAGTGAAAGCGTGTGTGTATGTGTGTGTGTGTGTGTGTGTGTGTGTGTGTGTGTGCATGTCTATGTATGTGTTTGCATATGCATATAGGTGTGTAAATATGTACACATATGTGTGTGTGTGTGCGCGCGCATGTATGTTCATGTGTGTGTATGTTTATGCGTTTGTGCACATGTGTGTGCATGCAAATGTTTTCTTATGTGAGCGTATGTGTATGTGTGTGCATGTGTGTGTATATGCACGTGTGTGTGCATGTGTGTGTGTGTGTATGTAATATGATGCAAGTGGGTGTCAGATGAAAGCGGAGGAAGTGGATCACTTAACTTTAAAGAACGCTTTAAGTGATTGCACTTTTGACTGCATCAGTTGCACCACTGCACCAGTTGCATCTCACAAACACTTCAGGTAATGTTGCACTTATTATAATCCCTTAAAATATTGAATAAATAGGGACCACCACAGAAAATGTCATCTACATTGGCTTCTTATATTATCCAATTATGACCACCCCTTCTAACTTTTGAGGTATCTTGTAACTTTTGTTTGTTTCAGCCATTCAGACTGTGGCCATGCTGGGGCACCAGCTTGAAGAATTTTTAGTTGCATGAATCAACTGCAGTACTTTTTTCTAAGCCTGGTTCCTAGTCTATCAATTTCTTTTGCTGAACTGCTAAGTTATTGGAACACAAACAAACCAGCACCGGTTATCAAGCAATGAGGTGGAGAACAAACACACACACACACACACACACATCATTATCATCATCATCATCATCATCACATATGTATATATATATAGTATATGATGGGCTTCTTTCAGTTTCCATCAACCAAATCAACTCACAAAGATTTGGTTCGCTTGGAGGTTTTAGTAAGAAGACACTTGCCCAAGGTTCCATGCAGTGGAACTGAACCCAGAACCATGTGGTTGGGGGGCAAAATTCTTACCACACAGCCACACCAGCCCCCCTTTTTTTCTGTTGTCTGGAATCCTAGCATACATAAGGTCAGTCATTGAGTTTCCATGACCAAGATCACATTTCCCCCAAAAAGGATGCAAGGTTTGAAGTCAGTAATTTTTGAGGGGAGGGATTAAATCTCTTACATTGACCCTAATATTTCCCTGGTGTTAATCTTATCAACCACAAATTGATTTTGGACCTAGAACATAAAGACCTGGGTCAAATGACACAAAGTATTTTGTCCAAAATGCTAAGGATATCGCCAGCTTTCTACTTTAAAATTAATAATCCTTTCTAATGTAGGCACAAGGCCTGAAATTGTGGGGGAAGGGGCAGCCAACCCTGAGAATCAACTGGTATGTACTTTATTGACCCCTAAAGAGGGAAAGGCAAAGTCACCCTTTACAGGAATTGAACTCAAAATATAAAGAGTCAGAAGGAATTCTGCTAAGCATTTTGTCCAGCATGCTAGCAATTGTGCCAGCTCACCTGGACATTAAATTATGATGATGATGATGGTGGTGGTGGTGGTGGTGGTGGTGGTGGTAACACTCAAGAATTATTTCTAATGCTGTCACTGCTAACAGGCGTTCAATTTGTGGTTTACCCTAACTGATTGTACAACTAATAGACTGATTGAATGAAACCACTGCCTCCTGGACATGTAAGTCCCATTCATTCCATGCATAAATTAACATATATTAGACTCAACATGCTTCCGGTGCAATACTGGGTTGAGCCTTTTTATCACAAAATGAGCAAAATCCATGTGTGTGTGTACATATATCTATTTGTGTGTGTGTGTGTGTGTGTGTGTGTGTGTGTGTGTGTTTTACAACTGAGAGAATAACCAAGATGGGAGGATCAATAGGCATCAAGTACCTCTGGTGGGATAAATATTAAATGTTAAATTTTACTTCGAATTCTCCCGAAGAAAGCAATTTTTTTTACATTTTATCCTTTTATCCTTGTATTTGTTTCAGTCATTTGACTGCGGCCATGCTGGAGCACCATCTTTAGTCGAACAAACCAACCCCAGGACTTATTCTTTGTAAGCCTGGTACTGATTCTCCATCAGTGAAACTCAACCCAATTGTATTATGGTTTATACTCCACCACACTTGGAACCTTCCCTGCATTGGATCTTGAACCTAAAGTCAACCATGGAATATGTACTGAAGTCTATTCTTGTTGACTTCGTGTATACATTGTCTGTTTGGTCGATACTTTTGAATTTATGCATAACTGAAAGGGCAAATCCATATTCACCTGAGAATATGGATTTACTGGTAGCTTACAGACGTAAATTTGCAAAGATATGAAAGTAATACTTGTATATAACGTATGGTGAATTTATGGAAAAAAGTCCCATAAAACTCATCGCTTTAATTAAAAATAGAGGAGACCATTTTTAAATAAATTGATGAGTTTTATGGGGCTTCTTTCAATAAATTCACCATACATTATATATATATATATATATATATATATATATAGTTGCCAGTGCCCCTGGACTGGCTCCTGTGCAGGTGGCACGTAAAATACACCATTTTGAGCATGGCCGTTGCCAGTACCAT
>NC_068981.1:193938203-193940622 GCF_001194135.2 Octopus bimaculoides
ATATATATATATGTATGAATGTATGAATGTATGTATTTATGTATATATATGTATATATACAAATATTCTATAATTATATACATAATTATAATCAGGGGTCAGCTAATTCCTTCGCCACACACCAAATTTAGAAATAGGAGTTAAATGCCTTTTTTTACTACCATAAAGATCTCCCAGACAGTAACAGACTTTTTTACATAGGCAAAAAGAAAAAATAATGCCTCCACATGACTCATATTAGCTACATACGCATTTCAAGATTAAAATTAAGTTATATTTACTTACTTATTTCTCATCTTCAGTGCAGTATTTCAAAATATAAATTTGAGAGTGATTATAATTATGCATATAATTATAGAATATTTGCATCAGTTTACCTAAAATGGTTATTTTTAAAAATAGAAATATTAATATTTCTAAGTCTCTCTAAAGGAGACTATTTTTAACAAACTGACTACTTGGTAAAATTATTAATTATTAATTATTTAATTGATTAATTAATTAATTTTGCCCTTTTATTATTTCTTTTAGGAAGGGCATCCAGCTGTAGAAACTATGCCAAATCAGATTGGAGCCTGGTGTAGCCATCTGGTTCACCAGTCCTCAGTCAAATCGTCCAACCCATGCCAGCATGGAAGGCGGACGTTAAACGATGATGATGATGATGATGATGATGATGATGATGATGATATATATATATATATATGCATTTATAGATATACATATATGCATACAGTGTGCATGTATCTGTGTGTGTGTGTGTGTTTGTGTGTGTTTGCGTGTGTGTGTTTGATAAAATATATACACGTCGTACTCACAAGCAATCTGGTGCACCTTTGAAATCAGCTCTTCTCACCTGAACTTGCACCAATATAAATTATATCACATGTTGTTAGCATAATTACACTTTATTACCCCTTTAAATACCTGGGTAATACTGCACCTGAATTTTAATGAGGGGAATTTATTCGAACAGATTTAAAGGATTAACAATTTAAGATTATTGTTTCTGCTCCAGTGAATAACAAATCAGAAATCCCTCAACCCATCCAGCCCTTTCTCCCTCAATCCATATACTTATACTCATTCATCTCATTTTCCTTCTCTCTCTCTTTCTCTCTCTCTTTTCTCTCTCTGTCTATCTATCTATCTATCAAACTATCTTTCTATCTCATCATCATCATCATCATCAGCATCATCGTTTAATGCCTGTCTTCCACACTGGCAGCTGTTTTTCTATCCATGCATTTTTCTCTGTCTTTCTGTCTTTATCTGTCCGCCTGTTTGTCTCTCTCTCTCTCTCTCTCTCTCTCTCTCTCTCTCTCTCTCTCTCTTTCTTGCTTGCTCTCTCTCTCTCTCTCTCTCTCTCTCTCTCTCTCTTCCTTGCTCTCTCTCTCTGTCTCTGTCTCTCTCTTTATCTTTCTTACTCTCTCTCTCTCTCTGTCTTTCTCTCTGTCTTTCTTACTCTCTCGCTCTCTCTGTCTTTCTCTCTCTCTTTCTTTCTCTCTCTTTCTCTTTCTCTTTCTTTCTTGCTCTCTCTCTCTCTCTCTCTTTCTTGCTTCCTCTCTCTCTCTCTGTCTTTCTCCCTCTCTCTTTCTCTCTCTCTATCTTTCTTACTCTCTCTCTCTTTCTTGTTTGCTCCCCCCTCTCTCTCTCTCTCTCTTTACCTTTTGATTCACACACACACACTTTCCTCTGTCTATTGGTACCTTTACTTGACCCATGCCTAATTATTCATACGACCTTCCATACGGTTCCACCAAAAAGGAAATCTCTTACCCTCAGATTTCTAGGAATGTCTCACTGCTAGACCCATGACTGCGACTGATGCATTATGTAAATTGTATTAACTATTTATTTTATAATATAAATTTGACATGGGTGATTCTTTCTTGTCTTGGGATTCATGGTCAAACAGCTGGGTGGAATTGCAGGAAAAATTACACAGATGTGTAGAATGGTCCAGTGGTGATGCTGAGCTTTGTATTTTTCTCATAGCTCCCATGGTTACCAAAATAATCTACTATAATAATACTTTTGTGTTTAAGAATGAGAAAGGAAGGGGTGTAGATGAATAAGGAAGGAAGGGGTGATGGATGAATAAGGAAGGAAGGGGTGATGTCATACTTGGTAGTGGGATGATGAAAATTGTACGCTGAAAAAATAAATCAAACAGTGTGTCAACTCTGTGTGAATATATCTGTGTGTGTATGTAAAAGGGAGTATGTGAATGTGTGTGTGTGTATGCATGTGTATGTGTGTGTGTGTGTATGCACACAATGGAAGTGGCATGGTTCATCTTTGTTTAGTATTTGGGTTTATTTTTTGATTTGGTTGAATACTGGCTGTTTTTTTTTTTTTGTTGGTCAGTTGGGGTTATCTCCGTTCCAAGATGCAGCATTTTCATACGAGTCTTCAC
>NC_068981.1:193941046-193941709 GCF_001194135.2 Octopus bimaculoides
GGTGGTGGCTGTGGTGGTGGTGGTGGTGGTGGTGGTGGCGGCAGTGGTGCTAGTGATAGTGGAGGTGTGGCAAAGGTGGAAGTGGTGGTGGTAGTGATGGTGGTGGTCTATGATGTTGAAGAAGTGAAGTTGAAGTAAAGAGAAGAAATGAAATAAACCATTCTCTGTCTTGAAAACAAGGAAACATTTCAGCAAAGATGAAGTAGGGAAGCGGGGGGAGGGAGGAGAATACCAATGTTGGTGCTAAAAGCTAGAAAATTAGTAAAAGTACAAGTTGTACAACTACAGCTCTTTGTATAAGCTACACACACACACACACATGATATACATAGATACATACATGTGTGTGTGTGTGTGTATGTCTGTCTCAATACACACATACACACACATACATACACCCATACACACACACATGATATACATATATACATACATGTGTGTGTGTGTGTGTCTGTATGTGTGTATCTCCATTCCTCTCTGTGCACCCTTGCAATGTCAAAGGCCTCGCACATTTTCCCTCACTGTCAGACGCATACACCTCATTTGTTGTTCCCTCTCTTGCCTCTATCTTTCATTCTTTTGGTTTTCCTATAATTTTGAACTTTATATACATAAATAATATATATATATATATATATATATATATATATATATATATATATA
>NC_068981.1:193944483-193944962 GCF_001194135.2 Octopus bimaculoides
ATATATGTGTGTGTGTGTGTGTGTGTGTGTGTGTGTGTGTATGTATGTATGCATGCATGCACAGACTGCACTCTGCTCATGCAACTGGCAGCCAGAAAAGCCATTTGTTTATTTACTGGAGAAGATTGCAAAGAGACATTGTTTCCCTTCCTCTCTTCACATCCCCATAATCCTGTCTTTTATGTGCTTTGTTCTGCCGTAAGTCTTCACTGAAGAATCTTCAATATTGAGCAGAGAACTCGTTTGTTGCCATTCTGTGAAATGTGTTGCAAAATATAAACGAAAAGAAAAAACTTGAAACATTGCAAACACAAACAATTTATGATGCTGGGAAAAGAAAGGACGAGAAAAAGAAAGGGAAGAAAGAAATTGAAAGTGAGAGGAAGAATTGAAACGTAAGGGGTTGCTAAGAGCTTTTGTTGAGGTTTTAGTAGGTGTCTTTGTAGAGTTTCCTTTTGCTGTTGTTGATGTTGTTATTG
>NC_068981.1:193946894-193947788 GCF_001194135.2 Octopus bimaculoides
GTGTATTATTTATATATATATATATATAGAGAGAGAGAGAGAGAGAGAGAGCACTGGGAATGGAATGGTAAAATATGGAACCTGGTGCAGTTCCTGACTTTTCCAGATTCTGTCAAACTGTCCAACCCATGCCAGCATGGAAAACAGACTTTAAATGGTGGTGATGATGTTGATAGATAGATAGATAGATAGATAGATAGATAGATAGATAGATAGATAGATAGATAGATTATATGAACTGAAAGCTAAACTGGTTTTATGAAAGTTCTATCATGCCATCTTCCCAAACTGCACTGATCTGAGATGAAACGATTGATCTTCCATAAATATTTTTACTTTCAGCTAAAATAAGAACGTCTGTATCATGGTCTACTTTGTTATAAGCTGATATAGTGTTCGTTTATCTATATATTCTCATCCTAATTGCAGTTTTAGAGTTATTTTAACCAAATATCTGATTAGCAACAAGGTTGTAAAGAAAAGATATGGAATAATAAATAGAAGTTCTACTAATCCTTTTGGCATCCTTTGCGTAGTCATTTATCATTTAAGTTTTAAGATCTTCCATATATTTTTTTTTTTTGCATCAAATATGGTGATCACATGGAGCATATTAATTAGGGAGTGTTATCATCATCGTTATAATCATCAACATCATCATCATCATCACTGTCATCACCACAACTGCAAACACTATCACCACCACGATCATAATTATCATGATTATCATCCTTGTCATCATTACATCATCACCATCATCATCATCATCATCATCATCGCCATCACCACCACCGCATCCGCAACCACCACCTTCGCCATCATCATTGTCATTAATATCAACATCACAATACCCACCACCACCACTATCATCGTCATTGTCATCATTTTCAACAC
>NC_068981.1:193947994-193951299 GCF_001194135.2 Octopus bimaculoides
CATCGCTGCCACCATCATCACCATCATCGTTTTCATCTCCATGACCCCCCCCCCACAATCGCCGCCACCACCATCGCTTACCCCAAGCACCAATACCACCACCACCACCACCATCGTCATCATCATCATCATCATCATCATCATTTTCATCACCATCACCCACCTACCCCAATTGCCGCCGCCACCATCACTACCAGAACCACCACCACCATCACCACCACCACTGCCGCCACCACTATCACCTCACCAGCCACCATCACTAGTCAGCATCTCTCAGTATTCCATCCAATCTTGAAATGATATTACAGACTCCAGTGCGAGATGCGATGGAGATGTTTGTTGCAGAAGCTGAGGCAGTCGTCTTTTTTGCTATATTCTGTGATAACATTAAATCTCTGCTGGATTTGGTTGCCATGGTAATAGTTCCCATGATAATTATATATGTATTTAAATCTATAAATGTGTATATGTATGTATGTGTTTGTATGGGTGTATGTACATGTATGTGTATCTGTGTATACTTGTGTCTGTGTGTGTGTTTGTGTGTGTGTTTGCACATAGTCATGTATACATCTTTGTATATATGTTTGTGAATCTGTGTGTAAGTGCATGTTTCTATGTGTGTGTGTGTATGTGTTTTGTACACATGTCCATCTATGTTCATTTGTGTGTGTCTGAGAATGAAATTATGGTGGTGATGATGATGATGTTCATATATGTACGTATGTATAAATACATGTATGTATGTGTGTATATAGATACACACACATAAAATTTCATCATAATCATTGTTTTACACCCACTATATATATATATATATATATATATATATATATATATATTATATTCGCAAATATGAATATATACATACACACGTATATATACATACATGCACACATACATTGATCCATATATGTGAATAAATGATATATCCATATCCAAGTGTGTACATACTTGTATGTGTATAAAAATACACACACACACATCATCATCATCATCATCATTGTTTAATGTCCGCTTTCTATGCTGGCATGGGTTGGACAGTTTGACTGGGGATTGGCAAGCCAGGAGGCTGTACCAGGCTCCAATCTGATCTGGCAGTGTTTCTACAGCTGGATGCTCTTCCTAATGCCAACCACTCCAAGAGTGTAGTGGGTGCTTTTTATGTACCACCAGCACAGGGTCCAGTCAGGGGCCACTGGCAGTTTGCTACCAGCACGTGTGCCAGTCAGGCAGCACTGGCATCGGTCATGTTCAAATGGTGCCTTTTACATGTCACTGGCACAGGTGCCAGTCAGGTGGCACTGACATCAACTATGCTTGTATGGTGCTTTTTATGTGCCACCAGCACAGGTGAAAATCCGTGAAGTAGAAATAGTATTGTACTTTTCTTTTATTCTTTTACTTGTTTCAGTCATTTGACTGTGGCCATGCTGGAGCACCGCCTTTAGTCGAGCAAATTAACCCCAGGACTTATTCTTTGTAAACCTAGTACTTATTCTATCAGCCCCTTTTGCCAAACCACTAAGTTACAGAGACGTAAACACACCAGCATCGACTGTCAAACGATGTTGGGGGGACAAACACAGACACACAAACATATATACACACATACATATATATATACATATATACGACAGGCTTCTTTCAGTTTCCGTTTACCAAATCCACTCAGAAGGCTTTGGTCAGCCCAAGGCTATAGTAGAAGACACTTGCCCAAAGTGCCACGCGGTGGGACTGAACCCAGAACCATTTAGTTGGCAAGCAAGCTACTTACCACACAGCCACTCTTACGCCTGTATTTTTAAAAATTATTTTTATAATTTATATATGTTTATTTAATTATAAATGCAAAACAACACCACTGAGGAATCAACATAAGCTTAAATAATAAAAACCACGTTAAGTGAACCAGGATATGGCGAGGAATTGCTGTTTTTCTGTTCTCAACTCTCTTTCATTCTCTATTCAAAATTGGAACCGATAACTTCCAGTCTTCTATGCCATGGATTATCATCAAACACTCTCATTTGAAACTACAAATGGACATTACCTGTAACTTTATTATCTATTTGATCATGAGACTACATAACACACACCTATTTTACTCTGTTCTTCTGTCCATTTTTGACAATCTCGAATAGATAGTCCCTCACTTTTACGCCTTTCTGACTTCTCCCTCTCTGATGACAAAATACTCAGATCATGGAATCCTTACTCAATATGACGATCCACAGGTTTGGCTGTTCTAGAAACAGCTGTAAGAGACTCTGTACGTTTCTATTCTTTATCTAGATTCAATGTCTTTTTCAAGAGAAGCCAAACGTTTTGCTTTTTCATTTTGACTTTAATCTATGTATATACATATATAGTGGAGGCGCGTGGCTTAGTAGTTAGGATGTCAGCATCATGATCGTAAGATTGTGGTTTCGATTCCTGGACTGGGCGACGCGTTGTGTTCTTGAGCAAAACACTTCATTTCACATTGCTGCAGTCCACTCAGCTGGCAAAAATGAGTAACGCTGCGATGGACTGGCGTTCCGTCCAACTGAGGAACACATACGCCATTGAAACCGGGAAACCGGGCCCATGAGCCTCGCTAGGCTTTAAAAGGGCGCATTTATTATTTTTTTATATACATATGTACATGCATATATGCATCTGTGTGTGTGTGTGTGTGTGTGTGTGTGTGTGTGTGTGTGTGTGTGTGTGTGTGTGTGTGTGTGTGTGTGTGTGTGTGTGTGTGTGTGTGTGTGTGTTTGTGTGTTTGTTTGTGTGTGGATGTGTGAGGTGAGAGATTGTGAGATCTTGGTGTGTGCAAACGTATATAAAGTTAAACTGATAAAAAGCAGAATGAGGAAGTGAAACACTAAAGATAGGTGTTGGTGGTCGAGGATGAGAGGTCAAAGGATTGACCAGCATCGATAAACCAGTTCCAAACAAGACACTGTTGCCTTGTTTTGAAGCAGAGAACAACAGAGCTTCTTTCATTGAAGAAGACACTACAGGTCTTATTACATCATATTCTGTCTACCACTTCTCTCTCTCTCTCTCTCTCTCTCTCACTCACTCTCTCTCTTTCGCTCTCTCTCTTTTCTCTCTCTCTCTCTCTCTCTTTTGTCTCTCTCTCTCCCTCTTCCTCTATTTTGCCCTCTCTCCCTCTCCCTCTATTTTCCCTCTCTCTCTCTCTTCCTCTCTCTCCCTCTCTCTCTCTTTCTCTCTCTCTCCCTCTCTCTCTTATATATATATCTATATATACTTATCTACTTATATATATATATATATATATATATATATATATATAT
>NC_068981.1:193951794-193952619 GCF_001194135.2 Octopus bimaculoides
TGAAGACATCTTCATCTGTCTTTGAAGCTATTTCAAGAATTAACAAGTTGTTTGATGATGCTCCAGGGCTGAGCCCCAGTGCAAAACCCAGTTGCCGTCAGTTGATTGCTTCAGGGTCTCCCATAGTTAGCAGAAACCAGTCTTTGTTAGGATTTTAATGTTGGGAACTGTCGACAGATAAATTCCTCTTCAGGCAAAGTAAATATTATCATTTTGATGCAGATAAACAGATAGGAGGTGGGTGAAGGTGAGGGTGTAAGGGCGTGAGAGAGAGAGAGAGAAAGTGAGGGAACGAGAGTGAGAGTGAGGGTGTGAAGGCATTGAGAATGGGAGGGGGGCTGAGGCGGTGGCGTGGGGTGTGGATGTGAGCTGTGTGAGCATGTTGTTTGCTGCTAGAGATAGATTTGGTGAACAAGGTTACATTGTGAAAAAAAAAACGAAAAAAAGACATGTTTAATATGTGATGAGAATGTTGGGATGGTAATGATGATGGTGGTGGTGGTGGTGATGACAATGATGATGGTGATGATGATGATGATGATGATGATGACGACGACGACGATGATGATGATGAAAATGATGATGGCGATGATGATGATGATGGTGATAGGTGCAGATATGGTTGTGTGCTTAAGGAGTTTGTTTCCCAACCACGTGGTTCTGGGTTCCATCCCACTCCATAGCACCTTGACCAAGTGTCTTCTACTATAGCGCCAGGCTGACCAAAAAGCTAGTGAGTGGATGCAGTAGATGGAAACTGAAAGAAGCCTATCATATATACATGAACATATGTATATATGTATGTATACGTATATATATATATAT
>NC_068981.1:193952629-193953135 GCF_001194135.2 Octopus bimaculoides
CACACACACACACACACACATTCACATACCCCCTTTTACATACACACACAAATATATTCACACAGAGTTGAAACGTTGTTTGATTTATTTTTTCAACGTATAATTTTCATCATCCTACTACCACGTATAACATCACCCCTTCCTTCCTTATTCATCTATCACCCCTTCCTTTCTCATTCATAAACACAAGTGTATTATTATAGTAGATACACTTCCTGCAACTTTGCGTTAGCCTCCAAGCAAGTATCACCAAGACAACTTTCTCTGTCATGGTCAATGTGATGACCATACACTACGCACCTTCCTTCCAAGCACTGCTGTAAACAGTAGAAGTGAGTTAGAATGTTAAAACTTAGTGCACATGCAAAGCAAAGTTCAAGGTCAATTTTTGCCTAGTGGCTTCACCCTGCATGTTTTAGTTTCATTACTATGGCAACAGCCTGGATACTTATTGATCAGACCTCGTATTAGAAATATATATATATATATATATATATATATATATA
>NC_068981.1:193953235-193955413 GCF_001194135.2 Octopus bimaculoides
ACCATGTGGTTCGTAAGCAAGCTACTTACCACACAGCCACTACTACGCCTTGTTTAAATTTTTTATGTAAATGTTCATTGGTATATATTATTCGAGGTGTACAGCATTATATATCCATCACGGCTGATCTTACCAATCGGTTTCACGCTAGGAATATGATGGAGTGTTAGGTAACAATCCGATTATATGCCCTTACGCTCATCAGAGTCAGCCGATATGAAAAGGAATATGGCGACTGCTATATACATACACACATACATATAAAAAATACATACATACATACATACATACATACATACATACATACATACACACATACATACATACATACAGATGTATGTGTGTATGGATTCTACTTAAAAGCCATTGGTCAAACCGAGGATACAGTGGAATTTACTTGTCCTAGTTCTCCAGCCACGTGGTCACTAATAGTCATGCTTGACCGGAGACTCTCAATCTCCAAGATATTGGTTGTATGGCTGGTACCCGGAATTTCGTCTGTGCTGTGAACTAACCACAGCACTAACACCACTAACAACAGTATCAAAAGTGTCAATCACAAGCGTAGCTAGAGTGTGTGCCGCCCATAATGTGTCTACCGCACATATTGCCTACAGCAGACCCATAAGTGATACCCCTTGAAAAGTGCCGCCCGGGGAGGACCGACCCCTACCACCACCACCTAACTACGCTAGTGGTGTCAGTGTGTGTTTGTTCAAGCTGCTAGAAATAATACCCAAGAAGCCCTCAATTCTCACACTTATGGCTTAAAAATGGAGGACACGTTGGCTATTGGACTGCGCAGAAGATTGGTCGCGGCTGGAACTCTTTTGGCGATAAATATGGACGATACCAGAACCTAAAATTTAATCCTTTCTACTCTAGCCACAAAGCACGAAATTTTGTGGGGGGAGGACCAAGACAATTACATCGGCCCCAGTACTGTTACTGGTACTTATTTTATCGACCCAGGAAGGGTGAAAGGCAAAGTCAACTCCGGTGGAATTTGAAATCGGAATGTAAAGAACCGGAAGAAATGCGTCCAAACAATTTGTTCGACGCATTAACGATGCTGCCAAAACAATAATTAAAGGGAGATTTTAACAGTTTTTGGATCTTTTTAAAACGGGGGCCACATTTTTCATTAACGAAACACTTTGAAACTTGGAACACTGGTAGAATGTATCATATAAAACATCTTTTTCTCTTAGTCTTCTTTAAAAAAAAAGAAATCCCTAAGTTATTCCATGTTAAAGTTGTCGTATTTCTGTAATTTCAACCAATCACTGACGTCCATTCAGCCGATATACATTAAGTGCCGACTACATAAACAAACGATTCTGAAACAATTCTATCGGTGATAGGGTTAGGGTTAGGGTTAGGGTTAGGGTAAAACAGCAAATTTAAAAAGAAAAAAGCAAATAAAACGAAGAAAAAAAAAAGAAAATGAAAAAAGCAAATTTAAAATGAAAAAAGCAAATAAAACGAAGCTATGGCTTAATCAGCCAAAGGAGTAAATATAAACAACTGAATACTTGTCAGTGATTGGTTGAAATTATCGAAATAAGACAATTTTTTACATGAAATAAATTCGAATACAAAAATATTTTTCTGTTCTATAACACAAAATAGATAAGTATACGAAGTTTGAAAGTCTTTCGCTACCAAAAACACTACGTAAAACATTAATGAAAAATGTGGCCCCCGTTTTAAAAAAGATCCCGAACACCACCACCACCCCATCATTACTGTACATCCACCGCACAACTGTCATCACCCCCACCTTTACTATTTTACTGCGCATCCACCGCACCTTCCAACATCATCCGCACACTCCCTCACCGACATTTTCCCAACCACCACCTCCACCGCTGAACACCATTAACAGTACACCACCACCACTACCATCATCATCGCTATTCCCACACCACCATCTTCATCACCCACACGACTACTGCAACCTCCTCACCAACAGAGCCACACCACCACCATCGCTATTCCCCCACCGTCATCACTATCGCTTCACCACCACCACCATCATCACTATTCCACACCGCCATCTTCATCACTCTCACGACTACCGCAACCTCCTCACCAATAGCGCCATACCACCACCAATCTATTTCCCCATCGTCATCACCATCACCTCACCACCACCACCACCACCACCACCACCAC
>NC_068981.1:193956472-193959006 GCF_001194135.2 Octopus bimaculoides
ATATATTTATATATATATAGCATTCGTTTTATTATATTTATATTGGGTTGGTGCATAATTATTTCGGCTTTTTTTCAACAAATTTTATTCAGCAAAAACAATAACAATATTTAACAAACGGTCTGACCGTCTGCCAAGCAAATGGGAAGCAGTAATTGAAGTAGATGGTGAATATACTCCGGAATAATCATTTAAAGATGTTTTTTTGTTACATGTAATTGTTTTTGTTGAATAAAATTTGTTGGAAAAAAGCCGCAATAGTTATGCACCAACCCAATATTACACACAGATAGATAGATAGATAGATAGATAGATAGATAGATACATACATACATACATACATACATACATACATACATACATACATACATACATATACACACGTGTGGGGGTGGATAGAGGATACCATTTAGACATAAATATAAAGTGCCAGTAAGAACTCCATTGCATTCCAGTTACTCTGAAAAAAAAAAACCACGAGAAGGATTCGTTTTATTGTCAGAATTTCCTTTCACTGGCCTCCATAGTTAGATTAAATCACAACAGTACACACACACGCACACACACACACACACACACACACACACACACACATAGAAAGAGAGAGAAAGCAAAGCAAGTAAGTTTGTTCTTGGTTTGCTCTCCCTCATTCTTTGTCCCACTATACACACATCCTATATATATATATATTTAGATCTCTACTAAATATTTGGTAAAAATATTGTACCTGTTATCAACGTAGCAAAATTCTCACATGAAAAGTTGTTTATAAGACAATTTTGTGTTCATATCAATTTAAATAAGAGCTATAACGCGATCCATCGTAAAAAAAAACTTGCTTAATGACCTATGCACATTTCAATGCAATATCCCGACTCACTCTTGTCTGAGATAAGAAAATGGGATCTTGCATCTCTTCAGGGTCAAGTTTCATTAATTCATAGCAGACAGCAAACAACAGACAACATTAATAGTTGTCCTTAAATTACATGTGTATAAACAGGTTGTAATGACATGAAACGTGTATGTATGTATGTATATGTGTATGCGCGTTTGTGTGTGCGTGTGTGTATATACTGGGTAAGACTTTAAACTGCATCCGCTCTACTCTGACCTGGATTAGTATCACGTTTCGGGGTCTCGACTGTGGGTTAATGAGCATGTCACAAAATTCCTCCAAGAAGGTCACTCACAAACATCCTGATGGACCCAGAGCAGATGAGGCCCCTCGAGTCTTTAGCTGCTCATCAAAGATGCAATAACTCTATGCAAATCTTGAATTCTGATAACCACTGGGCTTGCAGCACATGTTGCACCAAAAAATACAAGTTTGAAGGATGAGAGAGCGGAGTTGGTTCGACACAAACCATACTTATCATAATAATATACCTCTGTTGCCTTGTGGGGTAATTTATTGGCAGTTTGAAAAGGCTAAGGGAGTAAACCCCTAAAGGGAATCCAGCAGAATAAGGCAAATATGTACGGTTATATCAAACCAACATCTGGCTTCCCCTGCGGCTCCTAGAATGCTGCGAAAGCATTGACTTTTCTTTCATTCCAGGTTTCCATGAGTGGAGAGGTATTAAGTGTACTTGGCTAGGCACTTGTTTCCGGAAATAACTCAGGAACAGCAGAGTTAAGTTACTGCCTCTACAATATCATCGACCAACGACGGAAAAGGCCAAACGCATACACACATACATACATACATATATCTTTTACTATCTGTCTGTTACTTGCTTCAGTCATTAGATTGTGGCCATGCTAGAGCACCGCTTTGAAGAATGTCACTCGAATGAATCGACCTCAGTGCTTTTTTTAAGGTCAAGTACTTATTCTATCGGTCTCCTTTGACGAGCAAGGGCATAAACACGCCAGCACCGGTTGTTAAACAGTGGTGGACACACACATACATATAGATACGACGGCCTTCTTTCAGTTTCGATCTCCCAAATCTTCTCACACGGATTTGGCCGGCCCAAGGCTATACTAGAAGACACTTGCCCGAGGTGCCACGCAGTGGGACTGAACCCGGAATCATGTGTTTGAGAAGCAAGTTTCTTACCACTCAGCCATGCCTATAGATAGATATATAGATACATACATACATACATACATACATACATACACACACACACACGTACGTACGTACATGTATGTATGTATTATGTGGGTGTATGTATGTATTTATGTATGCTTTTGTTTTATTCTTTTACTGATTGCAGTCATTTGACTGCGGCCATGCTGGAGCACCGCTTTTAGTCGAGTAAATCGACCCCAGGACTTATTCTTTGTAATCCTAGTACTTATTCTAAGTTACAGGGAGGTAAACACACAAGCATCGGTTGTTAGAGAGAGACAAATACAAATACACAAAAATATACACACGCATATATATATATATATATACATTTTAAAAAATAACGTCGACCACTAACGTGGACAATTAATGCGCTAGAAATAGATCACATCTTGTGTCTATTAAAACCTAAATTGTTCTCAACATGAAAGGGCTTCTTTCAGTTCCTGTCTAC
>NC_068981.1:193962268-193963087 GCF_001194135.2 Octopus bimaculoides
ATATATATATATATATATATATATATATATATATATATATACCGATAAAACAGTCCTACCTAGATAAACTTGAAAAGACGTAATAGAATGATAATTGAGAATGGATTAGTACGAGATGGAATCGGGATGGAATCGGGATAGAATTGGGATGGTATCAGGTGGAATGCTGTTTATCAAAGAGGGCCTGTTTGATTGGAGTGACTGACTTGAAGCTGTAAACAACAGCAGCAGCACCAGTAACAACAACAACAACAGCGACGATAACATTGAATGTCCTAGACAAATATACACGTTCTGAAAAAACTAGTTCCATTTAGAATTGAGATAAAACTGTGCCAGCAGCTGGTACCATCTCCAGCAGCAGGAGACCATATCATCAGAATTACTGGCCAAACGCCAAATATCACAAAGTGCGCCGGCGCGGTATGTGTATGTAACGGCAACACCACCATCACCACCAACAACAATAATAATAATAATTCTTTCTTATTTCTTTATTGCCCATAAGGGGCTACATACAGAGGGGACAAACAAGGACAGACAAACGGATTAAGTCGATTACTTCGACCCCAGTGCGTAACTGGTACTTATTTAATCGACCCCGAAAGGACTGGAACGAACACGACACAATGAAGTAGAGAAATTTGAAAAGACAACACGAAACCGGTTATTTCTCAAAATACAATGTTTATATACCAAAAAGATTTTCTAACATTTTTCTAACATTTTTCTAACGTTTTTCTGACATAATTTAAATATATACTTTAACCATGTAACACAAGCCTTCTGTAGTTTTTTCACTCTTATTATCTTATATAT
>NC_068981.1:193963153-193964975 GCF_001194135.2 Octopus bimaculoides
ATATATATATATATATATATATATATATACGTATATATATGTGTGTGTATGTGTGTTTGTGTGTGTGTATATGTATGTATGTATGTATGTATGTATATATTTATTGATGTATGTATGCATGCATATATGTATGTAGATATGTATTTTTGTGTGCGCGCATACATATACATATATACATAAATCATACATACACATATATATACACACACATACATACTTACATATAGATATATGTACATATATATATACACATGTATATGCATATATGTATATATCTGCTATTGTAATACAGCATTTACACAAAAACTTTAAAGTGCCTTAAGTAGATTAGAAGAGAGACGCTAAGAGAAATTTAAATCGACTCCGTAGGAAATCGTGTGTGTGTGTGTGTGTGTGTGTGTGTGTGTGTGTGTGTGTGTGTGTGTGTGTGTGTGTGTGTGTGTGTGTGTGTGTGTGTGTGTGTGTGTGTGTAATGCCACAAGAATCTGCACTTCTCTTTTACCGCTGAAAAGTAAAAAGTACGTATGTATGTATGTATGTATGTATGTATGTATGTATGCCCATGACTAACTCAATAGCACCACCTGGAAAAGTCTTTTAATTAATTATTCCGCGACACCATGGACCACTTAAGCAGGTGTACGTGGCTTATCCAGTATTTCCTGGAGAGATTTGTCCAGGTACCAGTTTTTTGAAAATTACTTAATATAGTTTTTTAAGTATAAAGAGGGTTTTTCAAAAAATTATTTTAAAAAAAATTTATATCTTTTATCAGGATGTTACTAAGCTTTCTGGAAGAAGTTTTTCTCCTCGTGTGTGTGAGCGCTTTCGATTATTCGTAATGCGTTCGGTGAAAGAACAAATTCGCCCCAAAAGCCGTTCCTATTCTTTATGAGTGAATTATTTATAGATTTGCGCATGTATTTAGGTGATTTATTATTGTCTAAGTGTTGATATATTGAATCAAGAAGACAATCGAAATTTCTTTATTTCATCTATATTTTAATTTATAACTAGTTTATACATTTGAAGAGTGCAGTTCAATTTTACAGTTATATTTTCAAAGCTATAATGAAAGTGACAAAGGAGCGTATTCGGCATATTTTGATTTATGAGTTCAATAAAGGTAACAACAGAACGGAAAGTGCGAGGAATATCAATGCAGTATATAGGGATCGGACGATAAGCGTAAGCCAGTGTCAACTGTGGTTCCAGAAATTCCGAGCCGGAAACTACAGCCTAGAAGACGAGCCTCGTCCTGGAAGATCTGTAGAGCTCAACGAGGACGTCCTGGAAACCCTGGTGGAACAAAATCCTATCGTAACTGTTGAGGAATTAACAGAGAAGGTTGGATTTGGTCATTCAACCAGTCATTCAAGTCAGCGATAAAAGAAAAACGACCATCTTTGGTTTCAAGACGAAAGGAGCTCTTCCATCAGGATAATGCTCGGCCACATACAGCAAGGATGGCATTCCAAAGGCTGGAGTAGTTTGAATGAGAAACAACATTACCTCATCTGTTTATCATTTATTCCACAGTCTTCAAAATCATTTGGACGGAAAAGATATGAATTCTGTGGACGAGGTCAGAACAGTACTGGAGGAGTATTTTTCGTCACGGACAAGTGAATTTTAGAAGAGGGGCCTTGCAAATCTACCAGATAGATCGAAGAGCATTGTAAGGAATGAAAATGTGCATATTTTAGATTAAACAATACATTCGGGTGGTTAATGAGTACGTTTTGCTGAAGTTAATTCGGAATGTAATTAAAATATCTGGTGGATCCAACTTCAATAATCTTTTCTACTCTAGGCACAAGGC
>NC_068981.1:193965556-193968663 GCF_001194135.2 Octopus bimaculoides
TCGAATAAATCGACCCCAGTATTTATTTTCTATTTTGTCGAACCGTTAAGTTACGGGGACGTAAACACACCTACACCGGTAGTCAAGCGGTGGTGGGGGATAAACACAGACACAAACTCACGCAAACACGCGCGCACACACATACACACACACACACACACACGATGGGCTTCTTTCTACCGAAATATTAAAATTCTTTGCGTCTCACATTTAGCTTTGGGCTTATATATTCGTATCATTATTATTATTATTATTATTATTATTACTATTGTTATTGTTGTTGTTGTAGCTGTTATTATTATCATCATTCCTTCATAACACAGTGTAGGTAAAAATGCACCGGGGTCTTTAGTCATCTGTCAAGTCACAGCAAGGACCTCAGACAGACAATACTTTCCTTAAGATGTGCGCTGTGTCCAATAAGGCTGCTTTTTGCAAGACATCAATCTTGCATGGGAATTCCAGTTGCCTTAAGAAGTTTCGAAGTTTCAATGGCATTGAGCCCAACGCTCCGATCACCCCTGGTATCACTTTTACATTACCCTCTCGCATTCCATACAGTCTTGCCATTTCCACTTTCAATTCGGAGTACTTGGTTAAAGTTGTATTTGGGTAATTTTAACCAATCAACGACGTGTAGTCAGTTGAAGAAAGCTACTGCTGTTTACGATAGTAATGGAAGAGGAACAACTTCCGGGTAATCTCTACTAAATGTCACCATTCTGTTCTATTTTATGCTTGTTTACTGTCCGTGTTACATATTACACACTTTGTTCTTTTAGTGGGGGGGGGGTTTGGTTCTCGCGTCGGAGTAAACAGTAAACATCGAAGAATCAACACCAAGAAGGAAGAAATATTATTTACATATATTTATTCGTTTGCCTAACATATAGTTAGAGATACAGCAGTGATTGTAGTGGCAGTGACAAGTTCGCTGGCTGGCTGGTAGTTGATAGTGTAGAAGTGGCTGTCTGCCAGTAGAGGGGGAAAGAGTAAGGAATGCATGGTGCTGACTAGAAAGGAAGAAAGGATAAAAGGTGGCATCGTCTTTCTTGCGGTCGATAGCTTCTCTTTTGTGTCAGCTATGACCAAGGAGCAACACCTTCTCTTCGCCCTTCGCTTGACATACGAATAGAACAGAGTGGTGACATTTAATAGAGATGACCCGGAAATTGTTCCTCTTCGATTACTATCGCAAACAGCAGTAGCTTTCTTCAACTGACTACACGTCGTTGATTGGTTAAAATTACCCAAATACGACAACTTTAACACGAAATAACTTCTAAAATACCAAATTTTGTCAAAAATGTTGAAAGTGAACCGTGTTCAGCATGAGAAATTATACCAACATACGAAGTTTCAAACTGTTTAGCTAAAAAAGAAATAGTTAAAAACTTTGTGAGCGAAACTAAACAGATCCACAATGGACTACTCTTTAGATATGTTTATCCCCTAAGCGGCGGAGATCGCCAATTGATGTTTCCTCAGAGAGCAGAGGACGTCATCGATTGATGTTTCAGAAGATTTATATCGATGCGACTATCATCGTAAGAAAGCAAATATTTTATGGCACGGTTTATACTCGAGGATTTACGGTATATATATTTTGAAGAATTGGAAAATACCGCCTATGCCTGACTGACTTCATATCTTTCCACAGTCTTATCATTTAAGGTCTAAGGAGGATGGCTCTTTTACTTTTTATTTCTTACATTTTAGTTTGTTTTTCGTTTTCCGTTGTTTACTGTCTGCATTTTCTATATGCTGTCTTCTCAGTTTTTTTTCGCGTTTCGTCTATTACTCAATTTCTTTAGTTCGTTATGATATGTGGTTTGTGCCTGAAGAATATGTTCGAGTGTTCTCAACATATGAAACTATTAGTTGCGCTTTAATACATGTATTGTGACCTTTAAATAAATAATATTTATCTTTCACCAGATGGAGTACTTTTTGGGGTGAATTTTATATAAATAATTATATGCATGCATTTTCACTTACAATGTGTTTTCCAACCCGTGAAATACACGCTACAGTACTAATACGATCACAACTAGGCTCTTGTTTATTTGGTTAAATAGCCGTAAATCAGGTTTGTTGAGAAGAACAGAAGCCAAGTCTGGAAAGTTTGCAACCCGATTTCAATTGAACTATGGCAGATTGACCTCGGCGGCGGCAGAACGAAGAATACGTCTGTTGTTTCACCGGAATTTTCCAGTCTTTGATGATGTTAGCTACGGTCCCGGAAGTTCAAATGACTGGGAATTCATGGTATTATAGTTGCGGGGTGGTGGTGGTGGGGGGGGGAGGTAATGGTAGCAGTTGTAGTGGTAATAGTTGTTGCTGTTCTTGTTATTAGTGGTGGTTGGCGGTGGTTTTCGGTGGCGACCTGGTGGTGCCGGTGGTGGTTGTCAAGTGGAGTAATTAAATAATTACTCCATGTTACTTGTTTCCTACATTTAAATAAAAATCGAAAGCGAGAGAAACTGACGAAGGGCTTGTGAAGTATCAATAACGACAAATATTCCACTGCTCTTCAGTATTGAGTACTCTTAGGCCAAGTTGAATAGTACCTTGAAATAGTACCTTGGAAAGACGCACACTGTGATTTGCGTATCTGTGTGTGCGTATCTGTGTGTATGTGCGTGCATGTGTGCGTGTGTATGTGTTTGTGCGCGTGTGTGTGCATGCGTGCGAGCTTGTGTGTGTGTGTATGTGTGTGCGTGCTAATCTGTGTGTGCGTGCGAGCATGTGTGCGTGTATATGTGTGCATGTGTATGTGCGTTTGCGTGCGTGCATATGTGCGTGTTATGTGAGTTTGCGTATCTATGTGTGCGTATGTGTGTGTGTGTGCGTGTGTGTGTGTGTGTGTGTGTGCGTGTGTCTGTCTGTCTGTGTGTATGAGTACGCTTATATTTACAGACAAGCGGGGAAGATCTTAGTACAGTTGAACTGAATTTCCTCTTAGTCACTACTCAATGCATCGCATATATATATGCAACCTGCACACCGATAGACAAGCAGACAGTCAGTCAATCAGTAAGTCATGCTTGACCGCTAAATACACAAGTGTTTCTTTCACTCTCTCTCTCTCTCTCTCTCTCTCTCTC
>NC_068981.1:193971591-193973991 GCF_001194135.2 Octopus bimaculoides
ATATATAATTCAAATGTACAGCAAACAAAACACAAAAACAGGTGAAGAAGCAACAGGCAGTTGTATTAATTTGATGCTCGGAAAAAATGGATAGGTCGTTGACGTTTCAAGCCTACGCTCTTCAACAGAAAGGGATGCGAGGGAAAAAAACGGAGAGAGAAAAACTATGTGTTGCGATTGAGATTAAACACGAGTTTATATTATTATTATCATTATTTCCTACGCATTGTGTTTATTATAATGCTTCCTATATTTGGTCTGTTGTTCATAACTTGTAAATACGAAAGTACAGTAGTTGCTTAACTATAATGAAAGCAGACAGGACTCTAATAGTCTGCGTGGAGCTCGAAACTTAGCGCTAGCAATCGTACATCTATTTGTATGCACAAGATACATATATGTCTACATATTCATTTGTATACATGCACACGAACACAGACACAGACACAGACACAAACACATATATACACACACACACACACACACACACACACATATATATATATATATACACACACTCACACATTTATAAATATATATTTGTGCGTGTGTATATATATATATATATATACACGCGCACACACACACACACACACACACACACACACACACATGCACCCACCAGATTAAGCACATAAATGCGAAAGTAGAAAAATAGTACTCGAATAGCAGAGGTAGAGTAATATGCTTTACTAATAAAGCTGCAAAGACATCACAAAAACTGTTGCTCAGAGTTTTGGTTGGGAAAGGAACAAAAATGAAGTTTATATATACATATATATATATATATGTGTGTGTGTGTGTGTGTGTGTATATATATGTATGTATGTATGCATGTATGTATGTATGTATGTATACAGCACCAGGTTATATGGAACCTTCTCTTTCCAATGCATCGATCTTCTTCATAATAAAAGAGGAAAATAAAGGGACTGTGGGACCTTAGAGGGAGAAAACTCCACAACTTCTGGGTTACCTTAAAAAAAAAATGAAACCGTGTCCAGGCCTACCTGTCGGATAGGAACGGAACTTTCCAGATGATCCATAGTCTCACGAGACATAACGGAAGACCCGGATATTGGAGATGTGTGTGGGAGAGAGAGAGACAAACGGACAGTGAAAGGAAGAGAAAGAGAGAGTGGGGAGAAATGTGATGCACAGCAGCGCATCCTAGCAACACGGACGTAAAAAAATATAATTAAACAAAGAAAACATGATATTTTAATTAAGCAACAAATGAGAAGAGAATTCTGTCTTGATGGACAGATGTGTTTGTTGTTGGTGGCGTGCGGGAGGATATTCATGTCGTGTTGCTGTTTAATGTTGGCTCGGCTTTAGTTGCACTAACCTGTACATAATAAGATATTCCGTCCGCGAACGTCTTATATATATATATAAAGTAATGTGTGTGTGTGTGTGTGAAAAATAGATAAATAGATAGACATATAGATAGACAAATAGACAGCTGAAAAGGAAGATAGGTAAATAGACAAACAGACGGACGGACGGACGGACGGATAGATATACAAGTACATACGAAAGGGTGCTGAAAAGTTCCGGCTTAAAGGATATCGCGAAAGGCCTATTTGGAGGCCCAACCGTTGGAGTTCTTTTACAGGGCTTAGAAAAAACTGAAGGACCTCTGCAATAAGTGTGTGGATCTGAGAGGGGAATATGTTGAATAAAATCATAATTAACTGATCCTCCTGTATTTTCTTTTACGCAAAGCCAGGAACTTTTCACCACCTCTTAGTATATGTGTGTATATGTATGTGTATGCATGTATATTTGTATGTATATGCATGTGTAAGTATGTGCGCGCGCGCGTATTTATGTAGAATTAACTACATTATCAAAAATGTTCCTCCTTGTCCAAGAAATGCTACTGATGCTGTTTATTCCTTATTCAGTCCTGAGTCAGCCTCGACTCAATAGATCTCAAATGAAAGGCATCCCAAATATGACCATCACGTATTTTTCTTTTTCTTTTTTTTGTTAAAACGATAGTGCAGTGTATAGTTTGAGAGGGATGTTATTTCCACGAGATTGAGTGGCCCCATAAGAAACCCTTGTAGGATGTGAGTTACGTTGTGTAACGAATGGTTGTGTGTGTGCGCGCGTGTGTAGGAAAGTGGGGTTCGGTGTTAGAAAGGGATCAGTCAGAAAGCTGGCTTAATATGGATATTACAAGACTTCATACTACGAGACTCCAATTGGTCATTACCGACTAGTTTATTCCGACTTACTGCCGCTCGCATACATGCACACACATACGCAGACGCGCGCACACACGTACACACATCCTCTTTTTTCTCCATACTCTCTCGCACACACAGACAATCTCCTTCCTTCTCTCTCGTACACACACACACACACACACACACACACACACACACACAC
>NC_068981.1:193974710-193976263 GCF_001194135.2 Octopus bimaculoides
CGTGTGTGCATGTGTATATGTGTATGCGAATATCTGTTTTGTGTTGCATCTGTAATTAAAATATTCAAAACAAGAAAGATCGCAGTGAATATTGAGAAACTGGTTTTTTTGGTCAAGCTTAATTAACTCTGCCAGCCACAGCTAATTTATCACCGTAACTATTGCTGATGTGTAAAGAATAAAGAACCTCCCTCCATGCCCGTCCAAGACAAACAACCGTTTTAGTGATGTATATTTAGTCGAAGTCAACTAGCTATCTATACACAGAGAATACAATATGTGACTGATACATATTTTATGAGTTGTACAATTAGAGGCAGCAGCATTAGTAGTAGTAGTGGTAGTAGTAGTAGTAGTAGTAGTAGTAGTAGTAGTAGTAGTACTAGCAGCAGCAGCAGTTTGCAATTACCATATGATCGATCTCCATAAAACTACTAGACGTGTTGTCAACATATTTATTTTTATGTAATCAAACATACATACTGTGTATAAAAGATGTATATATATATTATGGATATGCGTACAAACGTGTTCGTATGTATGCATATATAACGATAGATAGATAGATAGATAGATAGATAGATAGATAGATAGATAGACTTAACACACACAGGAATATATTTACAACAAATATATATATATATATGGGAAAGAAATGTGTGTGAATGTGTATGCTGAATGCGCGTAAGTTTCTGTGCGTACTTTCGCGTGTGTGTGTGTATGTGTGTGTATTTGGTGTAAATCTGTCAAAAACAAAATAAAGAGGGTGTGCTTGTTTGTGAAGGGTATATGTTAAAAGAGAAGAAATGAACGACTTACCTCTCTGAAGCGCTGTGTACATCCATATGATAGCAGCTGTAGCGGTGAGTGTAAGTGGAGTGGAGTGGAATGGTGTGAGTGAGTGAGTGAGTGTACAAGTAATACAGCAGTCGGCGTATAGAAAGCAGATGGAGAGAGAGAGAGAGCGAGAGGGGGTGATGGGGAGGAGGCTAAAAAGGCAGACTACTTCTTTCACTATCACTTTCTCGATTTTCAGTGGTATTCAAACACACAAACACAGGTAACCGTATACAATTACATGCACATGCAGAGAAACAATAACACATACACAAGTGGCGAAGCACGCGCGCATTTACACATACACACACGCACACGGACACATTTTGCTTTCTTCCCTTCCTCTCCCCCTCTCCCTCCCCTCTCTCTCTTTCTCATTCTTGCTTCTCTACTCCCCCCCCTCAGTTATATTTATATATGAATATATATATATATATATATGCACATACATACACGCACACACACACACACACATATATACCTATACATATATATATATATACATATACATATATACATATACATATATGTGTGTGTGTGTACCTATATATACTTTCTCTCTCTTATACATAATATACGTGTGTGTGTGTGTGTGTGTGTGTGTGTGCATTCCTTCTTTACACCGCCACCCACGACTACCCACCGCCCTTATCTTGTACTTACCTATTTCAGCTTCCTTACCTACTTCTCTTCAACTTCTTCCCCCCCCCCCCCCC
>NC_068981.1:193976279-193977239 GCF_001194135.2 Octopus bimaculoides
ACCACCACTCTACCATTCTCTCCTCCCTCTCCTACTCTCTCTCTCTCTCTCACCCTTTCTCCTCTCTATATTATCAGTTACCCAGTATAAAAACTACAGAAACTTTCACCGCTCCTCATCCTTCTCCACCCTCCTCTTGCTTCTACCTCACCTGTTCCAGCTTCGTCTTCACCGTTTTCTTCTTCCTATCTCCTTCTATCTCTCCCCCCACCTTCTATTTCTTCCTTCTCTCTCCCCTTCTCCTCCGCTCTCTCTCTATATATATACATATATATATATATACTATACGTGCCACTATAAAACTAAGGAAACTTTCATCTTCCTCCTCCCCTTCGTTCTCCTACTTCTCCCCATCTCTTCACTTCTTGTTCATTTCTATTCTCCCTCCTACCCTCTCACACTATCTCACTTCCTCCATTCTTCGCTTTATAAGGGTATGTGTGTGTTTACCTAATATATATGAGTATGTGTGAATGCTTACACACACACACACACACACACACACACACATATATATATATATATATACAACGACGATGTATACATTGAAGGTGGAGGCGCAATGGCCCAATGGTTAGGGCAGCGGACTCGCGGTAGTAGGATCGCGGTTTCGATTCCCAGACTGGGCGTTGTGAGTGTTTATAGCGTGAAAAAGACTTAAAGCTCTACGAGGCTCCCGCAGTGGGGGGTGGGGCGAACCCTGCTGTACTCTTTCACCACAACTTTCTCTCACTCTTACTTCCTGTTTCTGTTGTACCTGTAATTCAAAGGGGCCAGCCTTGTCACACTGTGTGTCACGTTGGATCTATATTGATAGAAAAGACAAAAAAAAGAGACCTCGATATTATGTAAATAGAGGAATTTATCTGTAAAAATATGTGACAATTTTTCGGATGCCGGGGTGGAAACCCACGCCGCCATCTCTTTAGCTATCTGGCCATTGAAAATTCCTATCCAAAA
>NC_068981.1:193977445-193978431 GCF_001194135.2 Octopus bimaculoides
TGATGTTACTTTTTAAACCAAACAGTGTTCTGAAAAGACACCCACATAGATTGCATATCCAATTTGGACCACCAAGAGTTGCAGTTAAGTTCTGATCTTTGTGGATCTTAAAATGTCTTTTGAGGCTTCCATTGGATTTGCAAACTTTCTGGCATACACTGCATTCAAAGGTATGCACAGACATATAGGCAGATTTGGACCACCAAGAGCTGCGGATAAGTTCTGCTCTTTGTGGATCTTAAAATGTCTCTTGCAGCCTTCTGGCATACACTGGTGTGCACAGACATATAGGCAGAATAGTTGGTGGGGTTTCGTTTTCCATGCGTTCGCAAATGAGATTTGAGGCCAGCAAAAGACAGGCATGGTCTGTCACAGACAGTGCACACAAAAAGGTCATTGTCATTCACTTTCTAGATCGTTACATTCTTCCTTAGATCTCTTTTTGTTTTATCCTGAAATCTTCAAATGCTTTCACTCCACTCCACACCTTTGTTCGCCATCCAACTCGATCCGCAGCAACGGTTTCTATATCTTCTGGAACCATTCCCAGTGTCTTCAGAGTAATCCTTATGCCGTCCTTAAACCATTTTTTTAGGTTTACACCGATAGCGTTTCCCCTCTGCAAGCTCACCATAACACAACTGTTACTGCATGCGTTCATCTGCCATTCGAACAATATGGCCACACCATCTCAATTAGTTCCTCAAAATCATAGCTTTAATTGAGGTGATGCCTGCAGATGCAAGGACATCTGTGTTTGGAGTAAAAGAACTCTATTTAATTTTTTTTATGCGATGAAGGCATTTTTGATGGAATTGTTCTAACAATTTAAAATGTTTTTCATAACAAGTCCAAGTCCAAGTCTCACAGGAATATAACAGGGATGGTAAGACAAATGATTTGTAAAGAACCAGCTTTGTATTCTTATTTATATGTCGCTGGCACCAAACGCGTGACTCAAGCCACCAAATGCTTTTGCTGCCCTT
>NC_068981.1:193979004-193979635 GCF_001194135.2 Octopus bimaculoides
CACACTGAGACTCAGACACTATATTTGGAACTATAAAGGTATTTAAACGTTCTAACAAAATGCGGGCAAGTACCTTTCCAACTACAGACAAAAGCGAAATCCCACGAAAATTACTGCACAGATCCTTTGGCCCCGATTTATACAAGGAGACTAAAATGGCATCAATCCAATCTTGAGACACTTTCTCACTTCTCCAACAGTGACGAATTAATATATTTAAGAATTCAAACATTTTGTCACCCCCATATTTCAAGACTTCGGCACAGATTCCATCAGACCCTGGAGTCTTATTGTTATTCAGCTTATTCACAGCTAAATAAATGTCATTTAGAGTTGGTTCAAATGCCATCTCTTCTATAACTGGAGGGTGTTCAATTTTTTCTGTCATCCTCATGTCAGCGGATGACGGTCTATTCAAAAGTGCAGAAACATGTTCTACCCAACGCTTATGAATAGAAGCGATGTCAGTCAGAAGAAAACCTCCATTTGCTGTTCTCACTGGATCTATTGAAGCAGATTTGGGGCATATACCTCCTTAACATAAGAGTACAAACCCTTGGCATCATTTCTATCAGCTGCTTCTTGTGTACCTTTTGATCTATCATTCCACCATTCCTGTTTAATTTTCCTT
>NC_068981.1:193979645-193981399 GCF_001194135.2 Octopus bimaculoides
ATCATTTCTATCAGCTGCTTCTTGTGTACCTTTTGATCTATCATTCCACCATTCCTGTTTAATTTTCCTTAGAGCAGTCTGCACTTTCCTTTTCAACTTTCTGTAAGTTTCGTTTGAGTTTGGGTTCAAGGACTAAGAAAGAAGTGTATAGCCGAAGTTTTGTTTTTCTAAAAGTAGATCATGAATTTCTGCTGATCTATCTGAGAACCAGTCACTGGACTTATGTAATTTAAATCCCACTGACGAACTTGCAGCCTGAAATATTTTTGCTTCGAAATCTTTCCATAGATTGTTTGGGTCAAGATTGATACTTTCTATAGCATCGTGGAATCTTTGCAAGATGCTTGATAATTTAAAGTTTGCAAAATTTAACTTTTTGGGTACCTTAGGACCAGACTGTTGATGTTTAGGCATTATCGAAAAATCTATTTTTCTATGCACTAGATGATGGTCAGTCCAGCTCTCTGCCCCTCTCATGACCCGAACGCTAGAAACGTCTTTCATATCACATTTCCTAATCAAAATATAATCTATGAGATGCCAGTGCTTAGATCTTGGGTGCATCCAGGTGGTTTTATATTTATTTTCTGCTTAAACAGAGTGTTGGTGACAACCAGATTAGTCTCAGTACAAAACGTCAAAAGAGCTTCTCCATTTTTATTGCATTTGCCAATCCCATGTCGACCTAAAACAGGCCATGAAACATAGTCCTTTCCAACGCTTGCATTGAAATCTCCCAATATGACGAACTTGTCAGAAATTGGTATTTTCCTCAATAATTGTGCTAGATCATCATAAAACTGTCCCACAGTTTCATCAGAATGGGACATTGTTGGTGCATAAATACTGACAATGGTAAGAAACCTACCTTTTGACAGTTTAATACGGCATGACATGATCTATTCAGATATACCACCTGGAAACTCTGCAATGGAGGATACTAATGTATTCTTGAGAGCTAACCCAACACCAGATTCTCTACGCTGGCCCTTAAGTAGGCCTCTCCAAAAGATAGTATATTCATAAGTAGGTTCATTTACTTGACCCTCACCAGAGAGACGAGTTTCAGAGAGCACAACTATATCAAGGGAATATTTCTTAAGCTCACATGCAATAAGTGCAGTACGCCTTCCTGGCCTCTTGTTGAAATTACATCAAGAAGCGTGCGCACATTCCAACAACAAAAATTCAAAGGATGTATATTTTTACTTCTTTTTGAAAATTGTTTAACCACAGTAGCAGGTGATGACCGGGTCAGCCTGTGATACACAGGGACACATGCTGAGCCAGACCCGTTCCTCTGACTTTCCCGAGCCTTTTATGTCATTTACTGAATCTGTTTGAGACTTTTTAGAGTAAAATACAAGTACATTTTTAGGTTTCTACCAATCAGCCAATTCAATGATTTTATGAAGATTTGGAGTACAGGAACTACCGGGGCAGATGAATAATTTTCACTGGGTGTAGCTTGCACTGCACTACCCCCACCTATTGGCTCAAGAAGACTTTCGCCGGTGTGACATGAAAATTGACAAAACCAGGAACTTCCAAGGCCTCAGGTTTTATTTCGGAGATTTCCTTCTCCTAGGTAGATAACCAACCAAGGTTAAAGAGCTTCTACCTGCCCATGAGGTAAGCCGTCCCATTCCAGACACCTAACCGACATTCAAAGACTCTATAAAGTGATCAAATATCACTCCGATGACCGACACGGAGAACCTCATTCATACATACAAAAAAAAAAAAAAAAAAAA
>NC_068981.1:193981535-193982145 GCF_001194135.2 Octopus bimaculoides
TTAGATGAAACTTAGATATGTTTTGACCAAAGATTGGCCCTGGCCATGTCTAACTTAATAGCACCACCTGATAGGATTATCTAAATCCTTTTTACAGTCAAGTTTTGTTTCTGGTCCAATCAAGTAGTGAGTTCTTATTGAGTGAGTTGTATCCAGGTATGGATGGCTTGTCTGGTATTCCGTGAAGAAAGCTGTCTAAACTCCGTTTAAAGCTGATAGGATCCTATTTCTCTTTTATCTGTTTTGGGACAATGTTAAACAGGGCAGGGCCTGTTGAGGAAAAGAAATTATGCCGCTGTGTACTTATATGTTGTGATCCTGAATTGGGCAGGGGACGTATGGCCCGTGGTCCCAGCCTTGGATGAACCTTGATACTAATGTTCAGGTCGTTTGGACAATGCTGGCGGTATATTTTCCACATCGTACAAATGATGTACCGCTCGCGGCTAGCGATTTATCATGGCGAATGCCGGACATATACATCTATATGTATGTATGTATGTATGTATGTATGTATGTAAATATGTATATATCGTTTTCTTATATGCATATATATGTATATTTTTACTTTTATATATATATATATATATATATATGTATGTATATATAT
>NC_068981.1:193982642-193983501 GCF_001194135.2 Octopus bimaculoides
TGTGTGTGTGTGTGTGTGTGTGTGTGTGTGTGTGTGTGTGTGTGTGTAGTTTGTTAAGTGCCAATGGACGAAACTCTCGGCCCTCGAATTACTCTGTTGCTTCTGCTAAATATTAATAGACATATATATGACGGGCTTCTTTCAGTTTCCGTCAACCAAACCTACTCACAAGGGTTTAGTCGGCCCAGGTCTATAGTAGAAGACACCCGCTCAAGATGCCACTCAGCCAGACTGAACCCGGCACGGTTTACAACACAGCCACGTCCTCTTCTATTCATATACATATATAATATATGCATATAAATATATGTGTGTATATAGACACATTTATACATATACATACCTAGTCATGGATGGCTACACAAACTAACACTCACGTACACATACACATGCAAGTAGTCACACGAGTGTACACACAACCACACACTTACGCGCACACACACACACACAGACACACACACACACACACACTCACACTCACACGCGCGCGCTCGCACATAATCTCCTTTACTCTCACCTTTACTTATTCTTCTAAGCAAACACACATCTACATACACATATAAAGGCATGCATACACGCAGACGTAAGATTAATTCGAGGGCAAATCCAGGGCAGACCTTGAGGAGAGAGGACGAGTTATTGAAAAGGTCGCGAGAAACAGCGACGAACGGACTTTCACCAAGAAACAAAACTTTGATTGTTTAACCAGCACATTAAGCAAACGATCGATTACGAAGTCGCTTAGATATGTAACCGTATCTTTATTGGCATAATGACCCTCCCAAGAAGCAACAAGATGTGTGTATGCGTGTGTGTGTGTGTGTGTGTGTGTGTGTGTGTGTGTGTGTGTGTGTGTGTG
>NC_068981.1:193984111-193984792 GCF_001194135.2 Octopus bimaculoides
TATATATATATATATATATACAACTGCTGATTGTTCATACACCTCTCTTCGTCTTTTGTTGTTTTCTGTAAATATATCCGTTTATAAATCTGTGTTGCAAGAAACCGTGCGTTGAAAAAGATATTGTTGTATTTCGGGATAGTCAATTTTTTTTTTCTTTTTGCCAAATAAAAAGGCGCGCTATATATTCCCTTTTCACTCAATTATTAGTGTTCTTATTCTAACCCATGTTCAATGTCCGGAAATCTTTCGTCACACCTCTGTGACCTCTTCAGCGATACTTTCTGTCTTCGTGTGTACTCTTGCTCCGCTTTTATACACATCATCGTCATCGCTTAACGTCCGCTTTCCATGCTATCATGGGTTGGACGATTTGACTGAGGACTGGCGAAACCAGATCACTACACCAGGCTCCAATCTGATTTGGCAGAGTTTCTACAGCTGGGTGCCCTTCCTAACGCCAACCACTCCGAGAGTGTAGTGGGTGCTTTTACGTGCCACCGGCACGAAGGCCAGTCAGATGGTACTGGCAACGGCCACGCTCAAAATGGTGTATTTTATGTGCCACCTGCACGAGAGCCAGTCCAGGAGCACTGGCAACGATCTCGCTCGAAAGTCCTTACACATGCCACCGGCACAAGTGCCAGAAAGGCGACGCTGGGCTCAGGTGCCATCACGATT
>NC_068981.1:193985644-193986262 GCF_001194135.2 Octopus bimaculoides
TTATATATATATATATATACATACATGCATACATACATGCATACATACATACATGCATGCATACATACATACATACATACATACATACATATCTTTATATATTCGAGCCCATCTCGTTTTGTCAGGTTTTGGTCTCCCTCCGGGCAAGTTTCTTGTCGGTACCCCGAGAGTGGAAACAATATTATCGATAATGTCCGAAATTGCGTTTGACTCCTCTTGCCGATAACTGATGAAGAATTGTGTGTTTTTTGTTTGCCTATGCATTTAATATATGTTCGTTTGTTTATTTCCTACACGTTTTTTTTTAAATTATATATATAGATATGTCATATTTTCCGTTTGTTGTCTTTTTATTTAATCCTGGAAATATTATTTATGTAACGCACACACTCATTAATCTTATATATGTGTGTGTGTATATATATATATATGTAGTTCAATTTTACAGAAAACAAAAGACGAAAACAGGTGAAAGAACAACAAGCAGGGTTTGAAAGTTTTTTTAATTAAAGAAATCGACCCCATGACTTATTCTTTGGAACCCTAGCACTTATTCTATCGGTTTCTTTTTTCCAAAACGCTAAGTTACGGGGACGTGTATAAATATATATATATAAA
>NC_068981.1:193986587-193989141 GCF_001194135.2 Octopus bimaculoides
TATATATATATATAGGCGTAGGAGTGGCTGTGTGACAAGACGTTTGCTGCCTGGTCACAAGGTCAAGTGGGCAAGTGTCTGCTACTATAGATTTGAAAGGTGGAAACTGAAAAAAGCCCGTCGTATATACGTGTTTGTGGGGCGGGATGTAACTTCGTACTTGTCCCAGACAACGGCTTGTTGACTTCCTTTCCATCCCCGCAACTTAGAGGTTCTACAAAAGAGACCGATAGAATATGTCGAATGACTGAGAGAAGTAAATGCTTTTTTTTAGATATATAGCAGTAATATCTGATGTAGTTGTGGTTTACGGCCAGTCAGGACGTTACCGTTGGTTTCATACTTTTATGTTCTTAGCAATATAGACGACTCCCACTGCTAAGAGCGTAATAGGTACGAAAGCAATGGTGGCTCTCTGACCAGCCATACCAACGTGAGTATGCAGTAAGTAGCTTGCTTCCCAACCACATAGTTTCGGGTTCATTCCCAGAGCGTGGCACCTTAGAACCTAGGGTTGGGTTAAAAATTCTACCAGGACACCTAATGAAGGCTGTAGAGTAAATCAGCCGAAACTTTGTGGTAACAACAAACAAGATGAGGATACATATCCGTCCAATGTAAATAATGTAAATAATGTATAGAATTCCTCATCTCTAAAATATAGAACAATTTATGATTCCATGTTTATTTAATCTTGCATCATGCTTTTAAACGACTCCATAATTGATGATGTCGTCATATCCGTTGTGCAGATACACCGCTCATAGAAATGATCCCTTGCAACTCTCTACAAAAACAATATGCTGAAGTGTTTGTCTACCACTTAAAGATAGGACATTAATCAATGTTATCAGTGGACGGCACAGCGGTCACGTTCATAAACATGATCCAAGGTAAGTCAAAATGAATTTGTACAATTTGTACAATTGTAAACTATGAAACAAAAATAATTACGCGAACTCCAATCTTCAGTGCTTATTATTTTATACTGATATTTGTCCTCATATTTGTTTGTTATTAACACAACGTTTCGGCTGATATACCCTCCAGCCATCATCAGGTGTCTTGGAAAAATTTCGAACCTGGGTTTTCATTCCTAAGGTATTTTTCGATGTTATTATTATTATTATTATTATTATTATTATTATTATTATTATTATTATTATTATTATTATTCAGGTCACTGCCTGGAATCGAACTCGGAATCTTGGGAGTATATCAGCCGAAACGTTGTGTTTCCAACAAACAAGATAAGGACAAATATCCGTCAAATGTAAATAATGTAAATAATGTACATAATTCCTCATCTCTTAAATATAGAACTGTAATACACATGTAATTACGAAATATTTGGATAGCTCCTCTCTGAATACCTCATTTGTGGATATTCCATCTCTAATTATCTCGTCTATGGATATCACATATGTGGATATTTCGCATGGGGGTATCTCTCTTGCTAATATCTCTTCGCTGTACGATATCTACAGTAAAGAGATATGTGCGTTTATTTATGTTATATAGATATCGATCAGATATCTCACACATATTTATGTTATGTAGCGGAAAAGAATCGTAATGATGATACGAGTACGAATATGGATAGCGTGAAACTTGGAGTTGCAAATAAAAAAAATTGTGTATGCGTGCGCACTCGAGCAATAAAAAAATGTGTATGCGTGCGCACATATGTATGTATGTATGTATGTATGTATGTATGAGTGTGTGTGGTTAGACAGAGAGAGAGAGAGAGAGAGAGAGAGAGAGAGAGAGAGAGAGAGAAGTTACTTTATTAGCCACACATGACCGAACACCGAGGGGACAAAATACAATGTAGAGCTTTTCTTTTCTAAGAAAGAAAAAATAGAGAAAAATAAAATTCTGATCAAAAGGGATCGTGAGACAAAAAGAAAAAGACAGACAGACAGACGAATAGATAGATAGATAGATAGATAGATAGATAGATAGATAGATAGATAGATAGATAGATAGATAGATAGATAGATAGGTTATGGATGGAAGTATACTGAAAAGTGGGACGTGTAAACAAAGATTTAGGTTTGGAAGAAAGTTCCACACTTTTCTTGTGCCTAGCGTGGTTAGACGAAAGTCATCAAATCCTTGGATAGGCTAGTTTGCGAATTCGGGTCACGTTTTTGTAATAATAAACACAGAAAACAAACTGGGTATTTTAATCTTCGTAAAGCATACACGCGTCGCGGTTAAACGAATGTCGTTCATTACACAATGTAATTAGTTTGATGTCGTAATAAAGTCGATAAAACTTATCACCATTTGCAGCAAAAATACAAACCAAAGTGAGGCGCTTGCCCTTCTATAGTTGAGCTATGCAAATAAAAATTCAACGTCATTGATATAACAGGGCAGAGAGTGATAGAGTGTGACGTTGGAGGATGGTATTGATAGCAGATAGATAGATAGATAGATAGATATCTTTTTATTATAGCCACACAGGGCTAAATACAGAAAATGGACAAATTACAAAGTAGAGCTTTTCTTGCGGGGGGGATAATTTCGATCAAAAGGGATCGCGGAA
>NC_068981.1:193996064-193996749 GCF_001194135.2 Octopus bimaculoides
AAGTATGTATTTGTGTTTTTGTATAGTATGTGTGTGTGTGTGTGTGTGTGTGTGTGTGTGTGCGTGCGTGTGTGTGTGCGTGTGCGTGTGCGTGGTGTGATCAATAAGTATCCGAATTGTTGCTATAGTAACGAAGTTAAAGCTTGCACAGTGAAGCCACTGGATACAATTTGGTCTTAAATTCTGCTGTGCATGCGCACTAGGTCTTAACGTTCTAGCTCACTTCCGCTATGTGCAGTAGTGCTTAGAAGGAGTGTGCTTAAGTATAAGGCACCAAAAGAGAATGACTCTTCCCAGGCAGAACAGAAATTACTAATTATTTTTTAAAACGTAAAGCTTTAAAAAACAATTACTCAAACCATATGAAACATGGTTGGCACTCCGTCGCTTACGACGTCGAGGGTTCCAGTTGATCCGATCAACGGAACAGCCTGCTCTTGAAATTAACGTGCAAGTGGCTGAGCACTCCACAGACACCTGTACCCTTAACGTAGTTCTCGGGGATATTCAGCGTGACACAGCGTGACAAGGCTGACCCTTTGAATTACAGGCACAACAGAAACAGGAATTAAGAGTGAAAGAAAGTTGTGGTGAAAAAATACAGCAGGGTTCACCACCATCCCCTGCCGGAGCCTCGTGGAGCTTTAGGTGTTTTCGCTCAATAAACACTCACAACGCCCGGTCT
>NC_068981.1:193997946-194000427 GCF_001194135.2 Octopus bimaculoides
ATGTGTGCGTATGTGTTTGTGTGTCTGTGTTTGTCCCCCAACATCGCTTGACAGCCGATTCTGGTGTGTTTACGTCTCCGTAACTTAGCGGTTTGGCAAAAGAGACCGATAGAATAAGTACTAGGCTTACAACGAATAAGTCCTGGGGTCGATTTATTCGACTAAAGGCGGTGCTCCAGCATGGCCACAGTCAAATGACTGAAACAAGTACAAAAAGAGAAAAAAGAGTACACCCCAACGGATAACAGTCAGAGAGAGAAAAGGAAACCTCTATCATAATGCAGAAAGTGTAGTTACTGGCGTTCCAAGTTACTACAGAAACCTGATCGTGATGTATCTGTGTGGCGGTTCACTGAAGAATATGGTGTTGGAACTAGTACAGTGTATGACTTGAAGAAACAAAGACAAATTACTGAGGTTTTCTAGTTAGAGTGATGATCTCAAACTAATGAAACATAGGAAAACACTACATAGGGCAAAAAGTGACCGTGTGTTGATAAAATGGATTCCATAACGAAAAAGGGAAGATATATCATTGAATGGTTCGTTGGTCATGAAATAAGCTAGAATATGTCAGAAAAGAATTGGACATTGAAGGAGAGTGTCAATATTCAGAAGCTTGGCTGCAAAAATTTAAGAAGCATCAAGGTGTAAAATATCTGAAAATCTGTGGTGAAAAAGCCTCTGCTGATTATGAAACTGCGGAAAACTTCACAGACGAATTTGCCAAGATCGTATCTGATGAAAACCTTTCCCCTGAACAAGTTTACAATGATGATGAAGCAGCTTTGTACTGGGGCTACGTTCCAAGAAAGACCTTAACAACGGCAAGATGGGACAGCACCAGCAGGTTTTAAGGATGCCAAGGAAAGGTTAACTATTCTTGGATGCGTTGATGCTGCAGGCACACACAAAGTGAAGTTGGTAGCCATTGGAAAAAAGCCAACGTCCGAGATGTCTGAAAAGCGTAGTTAATTTACTTCTGCATTATTACGCAAACAAGAAAGCATAGGTAACCCGAGAAATATTTTCTGACTGGTTCAATTATCACTTTGTACCAGTCGCACGAGCTCATTGCAGGCAAGCTGGACTGGAAAAAAAACTGTAAAATTCTATTGCTCCTGGACAACTGCTCTGCACATTCCTTGCCGAAGTTCTTTTGAAAAGTAATGTTTTCGGCATTTACTTGCCACCCAATGCGGCTCCGTGAAGAACAACTATAAAAATAATGTTATGAACTGTGTGTTTGATGCAGTTAGCAAAGAAGTAAGAATGTAAGACTATCTGAAAGAGTTTACTGTTAAGGGTGCCATTTACTCAGTTACGAATGCTTGGAATGAAGTTGATAAATCAACAGTAACAAATGCCCGGCACAGAATTTGGCCAGTAACGATGCTTGATGAAAACGACCCAACAGATAACGTGTTCGGAGGATTTCGTGTCACTAATGAGAAGAAGATGATATCAAAACTCGTAACTTACGCTAAAAGTTTATCGTGCGGAAGTGTAAGTGATCTAGAAGAAGCAAACATTAAAGAAATGCTAGACATTAACAATGATGCACCTGTTGTGCATTCCTTGAGTGATGGAGAATTTGCTGAGAGGGTGTTAAATACGGATAAGAATAAAGACAGTTGTGATGATAACACAGAGAACACAGGTAAAAAAAATTCCTACAGGTGATATAGGGAAAATTTGTGATCGGTTAATAACTGGCCTTGAACAACGAGCATTTATCAGTGAGCGTCAGATTATGAAAGTTTACTCAGTTAAAGAGACATTGCTTAGACAGAAACCTATGCTAATGAGACAGATGACACTTGAAGAAGTCTTTAAAAATGCCCTCTTTCGTAATGCTACTTCAACACTTGAGAATCCCGTTCCTGGCCCTCCATCGGGGTTTTACTTACCTGATGACGACGTTGGTAACACTTACAGACCCTGTTCTACGACTTAACTGCAGCTATATATTTGGCCTAGTTTGAACCAATTTATTGCTTTTGCATATGAACAAACTGTAATATCATTTGTAGTCTTTCTTTATTCAAATTAGTACGAGAACTTATATGTTTCTCTGCAGAAATATTATGGTAATGTGTAAACCTGTACTGGTGGAACATGTATTTTAATTTTACGTTTTCCTTGTGAATTTAATCATCTCACGATTTCATTTACCTGCATATTACTCTACAACTATTCATTTTTCCCACTGATTGTAAGTGCATACACATGTGCTCTTGTCATCATAACAGGACGTTAGTTTTGATGTCTTGTCCCCAAGAGCTTAAAGCTTATGAAATACTACTGTAGCTATATATATATATATATATATATATATACATATATATATATATATCTTCTCTCTCTCTCTCTCTCTATATATATATATATATATCTTCTCTCTCTCTCTCTCTCTCTATATATATATATATATCTTCTCTCTCTCTCTCTCTATATATATATATATATCTTCTCTCTCTC
>NC_068981.1:194002226-194003367 GCF_001194135.2 Octopus bimaculoides
GTGAGTGTTTACTGAGCGAAAACACCGAAAGCTCCACGCGGCTCCGGCAGGGGATAGTGGTGAACCCTGCTGTACTCTTTCACCACAACTTTCTCTCACTCTTTCTTCCTGTTTCTGTTGTACCTGTATTTCAAAAGGCCAGCCTTGTCACACTGTGTCACGCTCAATCTCCCCGAGAACTACGTTAAGGGTACACGTGTCTGTGGAGTGCTCAGCCACTTGCACGCTAATTTCACGAGCAGGTTGTTCCGTTGATCGGATCAACTGGAACCCTCATCGTCGTAACCGACGAAGTGCCAACAGCTAACCCACCCTCTCTCATTTCATTCCCTCTCTCTTCAATTCTTTTTTGTCTCCCTCCCTCCCTTTTTTTCTTCCCATTCTCTCTTCCTGTTTTTGATTTGACCTATCTCCTCTTTCCAATCATACACATCTATCCTCCCTCTATCAATCCATTAACACTAACAACACATTTTAATTCACACCAAAAAAACCTCTCGATCGACCAACACTGCTTACAAGGCTCTATGCTTAGAATGACCAAATATAACCACTATTGGAACTCACACACCAGGTACAAGAAAATTTCTTCACCAAAAAATACTTTTCACCACTTATATACACCATTCTACTTGAATAATGGAACTGCAAATACAATATCCTTATGTATCTCACTTCTATATTCATTCTCGTACTTCCCCCTGTATTTCATGTCTTCTCTACTATAATTAATACTCAAACATTTTCTCGCACCGTCTCTGATGAGGGGATATATAAAATATCCCGGAAACAGCTGTACGACCTTTTTTTTTTTTTAGATAAATGTTATGAAATCCATTTACTGCCTTGGTTTTTTTTTTTATCTCATTCTCGGATTATACCCACAAGGATTACTTTACACGGATACTTACTACTGGAATGAAGCTACACTCCAAGTACTGTTCTCTCTTTCTTTCTTTTTTCAGCACATCACACTCACTATCACTTCATACTAAAACTCTCTGCCTATGGATATAATAATCGATTCCTTTACTATTTCTGTCTCCGATGAAGGGAAGTACTGGATCTTCCCAGAAACAGCTGTAAGACTCTATCCATAAATATATTTCCAACCTTACCATTACTCTCTTTATCCTTTTAT
>NC_068981.1:194003977-194005733 GCF_001194135.2 Octopus bimaculoides
CTCTCTCTCTCTCCCTCTCTCTCTCTATATATATATACGTATATTCGACGGACTTCTTTCAGTTTCCGTCCTCCAAACCCACTCACTAAGTTTTGGTCGGTTCGAGGTTAAAATAGAAGACATTTGCCTAAGGTGTCACGTTGTGGGACTGAACCCGGAGCCATGCGGTTGGAAGCATGGATAGAGTAATCTGGATAGAGTAACTACAGATTTCTCAATAGTTCAGCGTAGGTGTTCGCTTTCACATTAGTCTTCAGCTTTATCTTACGTATGTATGTATGTATGTATGTAAAGATGTATGTATGTACATGTATATTTAACAAATTATTTTTTTTAAAGTCCTGATACAGTCACAATATCTGAAGAGAGATTTCTTTAACATAAAATTATTAATTATAAAAAAAGAGTAAAGCTTTACACAAACCATATGGAACATGCAAGCATACATACATACATACATACATACACACATATATATATATGTATATATACACATATACATTTATACGTGTATACATATATATATATATATATATATATATGGGAGAATATACAAATAATAACAACAGACATATATATAATGTAAAGAGAGAGAGAATACATGCAGAAGCATAAAACACACAAAGACTTAATTATCAACACACGTACACATACAAACACACACACATGCACGCATGCACACACACACACACACACACACACACACACACAAGTACACATACATACATACACCACTTACGCGTGTGCGCGCGCACACACACACACACACACACACACAGAGGCATACTGACTGCTGCCGGCTGCTACTGACTCATAAATATTTCTGATTCCATTTTTCATAGAAACTCTCGTATAATCTGCCGCTAAGATAAGCTCCATTGTTCGCAGTGGAATCTCAACAGACTTTCTCTAACATATTCCTAAATATACCACACATTTCCACAGAGACGACTTTATTAGAAGGTTTCATTTAATGACATTGGAAGCCTTTTATTTATCTAAACGTTCCTCCCTTCAACAAAAGACTTCTGCTTCCTTTCATAAGATAATCTTACATGAATGTATATAACTTTAACGACATTCCTATGAAGCTCTTCCACACAAACATACACGTACAGCCACAAGACGCAAGTTAATTGCGTATTCTAATGATCAATGATATTAAATGGGCTGTTGTTATTAGTAAACTCATCCTTTTAGGACTCTTATCTTCATTGTTACACACGAAAGTTTGTTTTGTTTTGTTTTTGTTTTTTAATACGAACTCTGACCAAAAAGTACCGGGACTGTTTGTTGCTATGGCAACTTAGCAAAAGTACGCAGAGTGAATCCGTTTGGCACAGATTGACCTTGAACTCCGTTGCGCGTTCACATTAAGATATAATGTTCTCGCTCGCAACCGTTGTTTACGGCAATGCTTCGAAGTTGTTATATCTCAACGCTACACAGTGGCTGTGTGAGCTGCGAATCCTCGTCGCCACTGTTATGTCTCAACGCTACTGCTATCTAGCACCTTCGGATGATCTCTGCTCAACCGCTACACAGCTGCTATTCGACTGCTACTCAACACTCCTACCACGGCCAGACTACCTCTATTTATATGTCTTGGGAGATCCTACTTCTTCGCCTGGGGGCGTCGACACAACAGAAATAAAGAGTGTAAAGTGTTGTCGTCTCAAGAAAATATCGGGTTTCAGCTGCACAGGCTCTTCTCGATTGTGTTGAGGAAGATGAAAACTTATAGAATACAGCCATA
>NC_068981.1:194006071-194008313 GCF_001194135.2 Octopus bimaculoides
CCAGCATAGCTGCAGCTTTCTTTCTGTGGGTCAATAAAGTCCTGCAAGTTTGTAAGCGTACTCAATCCATGATCATAAGCCATGCACGTTATATTTGGTCACGATCTCTCTTCCGTGCAGTGTATATCCTTGACCGATCAGTGTTCAGGCTGGGTGGGTCATTAAGTTATTCACAGCACCATGTTGTTTATAAATAGATAGTAAACCGTTGTATCACCCTAGATCGAATGGAAGGGCCGAACGGTTCGTGGACACTTTTAAGAGTAAACCACGGTATCCCAACCTTTTTTGCCTCGGGGCACCCTTGCCAAGCCTTTCAAAAAGCCAATAAGGAAGCCACGAACGAGGTTGCGATCCAACAATCCTTAAGGGTATACAGGGTAACTCCGAACTTAAGTGCGCCAGAAGGAAGTTCACCAGCAGAATTAATATTTGCCAGAAAGGTGAAGTCAGTATTCGATAAACTGTTACCAGTGAAGAAAGAAATACGTGCTAGTAAAGACATGCCAAAATTCTTTAAAATCGGTGATAAGATATATGTAAGAATGTACAAAAATGGCAAGCAATAATGGGAAGAAGGAGAAATTGTAATATACATAGGAAGAATGATGTATGGTGTAAGAAGCAGAAATGGGATGGAAAGGAGACATAGAAGTCAACTTAAGGAAAAAGTCATAGAAAAGGAGCCAACAAGAGTAGAAATACCGATGGATTGGCTATATGGCACTTTTCAGGTTCTAACACAGTTACAATAAGTCGAAACCACACATACATAGAAAAGGAAGAACATTGAATTCTTAAAAGTAGACCCTAAGAAGAAAAGATATTGAGAAAATTTTAAAAAAGAGGAGGTGGGATAAATAAAAGAAATTGATTGTTAAATAAAATCATTAAACGGGGAGATGTATAGTGAAACTGTTTAACCCCTCTCGGTAAAAAGTGGTAGGAAACAGCCATCATAAATAGACCAGTAACTAGTTGTCAAGAGAGGGTCGAGAGTCAAAGAGTTGAGAGTCGATAGTTCTAGTCGGTGTTTTGTGGAGCTATCAACGATAGTAAGACAGAGGAAGTTCATATATTACTATTCCGGTATAAAGAGATACAACGGTATCTGATCACTAGTAACTATTGTGGCTACTAGTGTAAAACGGAAACAACAGTATAACGGCAGTCACACATCACACCAGTGGGAGGAACCCACTTTACAGCAGTATGTATATATGCATGAATGTATGTATGTATGTGTGTATGTATGTATGTATGTATGTATGTATGTATGTATGTATGTATGTATGTATGTATGGTGTGATGCTAGTGAAGTTAGGCAAATAGTAACTGTCTTTCACATAGCTAACGTGAGAAGTTTTTTGTTGCATCATGTACATATAATAGATTATTGTCTTTAATTTTGTTCCATAGTTTGTCAACCGAATGACGAGCGAATAATATAAACTCTAGCATGTCTAAAAGATTATGTCTTGAATTTCGTTCTATAGTTCTCTAGTTTATATAATGTTTGTTTAAATGCGTTAAATGTGTAGAATGGAGGTGAATAACATAATGGTTTATCTAACAAACTGAAGTTACTAAAACATATTTCAATAAAGAAAATGTTCAATAAAATACCAGGATATCGTCGTTCATTTTATTCTGATGAAGGTCAGTCAATGAGAAACCTGTCATTGTTGTTTTTTTTTCTTTTCTCTGTTCTCTACTTCTTTGCGAAAGAGTCCTTGAATACGCAAGGCGTAAATCGTTTTAAATTTTCGATTTACTTCGATACTTTGTTTTCATTCGCCACTGACTTGCGAACATCTGATCGACAAAGATATGTCAGCACAAACTGAAACAGAGCAGATATTGTTCAAGCTGCTAATTTGTGTAAGTATCCTGTATAGATGGGCAAAATTCTCATATTGGACTTCTCATCGAATATGTCTCTTACTACCCCATCGTTTGTAGCGAGGCTCTTATTGAGTTTTGAACCATCACGATCATGTTCACCGGCTCAGGATCATTGACTATCGCCCTGCAGTTATGGAAAAATAATTTTGTCACCATAAGAAGCCCTTCTGCCTACAGAAACGCCACTTGACCTAGTAGATCAATTGTGAGTAACCAAGTCATCTGGAATCTTTCTGCAAAATAGTCTTACGTCGAACTTTGTAGAAACCCCATGAGGTGTTATAAAAAATTATAACATATATATATATATATATATATATATATATATATATATATA
>NC_068981.1:194009951-194012468 GCF_001194135.2 Octopus bimaculoides
AGCAGTTCTTTCTAGCGTAAGGAATCCCATGAGTGGATTCCTCTTATGTATTTAAATATACACTGTACCTTATATATATATATATATATGTTGAGAACAATTTAGGTCTTAATAGACACAAGATGTGATCTATTTCTAGCACATTAATTGTCCACGTTAGTGGTCAACGTTATTTTTTTTAAATGTACCTTAATCCCCTGAGATTGCAGATACTATTTCTGAATCTCTTTGATTCTTTAGATGTGCTGGCCTCCTGATAATTAATCGATATTAATTAATATATGATTAATTACCAGATTTTATAATAATATATATATATATATATATATATACACACCGTATTTACTTGTGTATAAGCTACACTCCTAGTTTAGTGTTACATCTTCAAACAATGTTTTTCCCTACGCAGTTTTAACATTATTCTACGTGTAAGTCACACCCCAGATTTTTCAGTTAAAATCAAGTATAAGATTGTGCGATTTATACACGCGTTGTAGATACAGTGTGTGCGTGGTTGGGGGCGACTACCTCACATCGTGGAAGAGTCGTTAAGTATCACAAAATGCCAAGCTTGACAGTTCTTGTTTTATTAAAAACAAAGCTCTTATATACAGGGTGCGTCAACTATATGAGAACAAAATTTTAATTGAAGGGAAAGTGTTTATAAGAGAGAATAAAAATAAAAAAAAAAGCAGAATATGTTTATAGACGGCGAGCTGGCAGAAACGTTAGCACACCGGGCAAAATGCTTAGCGGTATTTCGTCTGCCGTTACGTCCTGAGTTCAAATTCCGCCGAGGTCGACTTTGCCTTTCATCCTTTCGGGCTCGATAAATTAAGTACCAGTTACGCACTGGGGTCGATCTAATTGATTTAATCCCTTTGTCTGTCCTTCTTTGTACCCTCTATGTTTAGCCCCTTGTGGGCAATAAAGAAATAAGAATATGTTTATAGAATTTGGTACGCGTTTTTTTCATACACGTAGCAAAAGGCTGTTCAATAAAACTGTCGTTAGCCTCGATTTCTGTCTCGATGCTGCTTCTGAAACAACTAAAAGCGTCTTTATTCGTGGTGGTCATAATTGGCACTCCATCAGTTACGAGGATGAGTCTTCCAGTTGGTTTGATTAATAGAACAGCTTGCTCGTGAAATTAACGTGAAAATAGTGGTTGAGCACTCCATGGACACGTGTACTCTCAACGTAGTTCTCAGGGAGATTCAGAGGGACACAGAATGTGTCATGGTTGGCCCCTTGGAAATACAGGTATTAATTATTTTTGCCAGTGGAATGAACTGTAGCAACGCGAAAAAAAGTATCTTGCTCAAGGACACAATGCACGGCTGGGAATCGAACTCACAATCTTGATATCTTGAGCGAAATACCCAAACCACTTAGCCATGCACCTTTACTGTTGCCCATAACATCCTCAATAGCAGACATCAACGAGTCCTTAGTACTGGGAGCATACTTGTTGTTCTCCCTCTCAACGATGCTCCCGGTGTAACGGTCCAGACGGTTTAAATCAAGAGATCCAGGTAGCCAAATATTAGGAGTCAGATGAATTGAAAATTGTCAGTCAACCACTCCTGGGTCATACAAGGTGAGCTAGAACGCCGCAGAGTCTTATTGGAACACTGAGGCCGCCTTCGAGTACTTTTTTTCGATCAGTTTCTATGAAGGCTGCCGCATTGACTCAAAGCATTTGCAGCAAAAAGTATGGAAGCATGACGAAGTCAACATTGCTCACGACCTCAAGACGATGGGAACTTGGTATGCATAAAAGTGGGTGTTCAGTGGAGCTGGAACAGAGACATCTATCATTCCTCTTGTTCACTTTTCATCTTGGACAAGGTTCTTCCCATCTGAAAAGAACCAGAACTTGTCGGGTTTCTCGAGGCGCTTGAGTTTATTTAGCCAGTGCTCCCACCGGATCACAAGGGTCTTTTCGGATACAAACTTCCCTCTTTCATAACAAAGGATATCTTCATGCACCACACATCTAGTCGTTGACTACGACGCATGAATATGATTGACAATAACCCTCATTAACTCGCCTGGCTTTTGTTGATGATACCCTAGACTTACTGGACAAACTCAACTTTTCAGACCATGTCTGGCTCAAGAATGTTTCTTTTGAACACAGAAGATACATTCCCACCAGTAGCCAGTGGCCAGAAACTCTTTTCTGGTCTTAAACACGAAGGACCTGATGGCATATACAAAGGGTGCAATCTCAGAAACGATGTGGTTGACAGCTAAGGTGACCAGAAGAGCATGCCTTTTCCTCGACTGCATTAAAATTAAGGTTTCCATGATAGGGCTGAAAAAAGTGAGGGAATTTAGTTAAAGTTTGGGCTATTTAGGGTTCTCTTTTGTTCTCAAATAGCTAACGCACCCTGTATTCATGTGTGTGTCTGTGTGTCTGTGTATACATACATAGTTATTTATATATCCATACACATACATACATACATACATACATACATACATACATACATACATACATACATACATACA
>NC_068981.1:194018357-194023824 GCF_001194135.2 Octopus bimaculoides
ACAACCAGAACCCTAAGTAAGACATGTGTAAAATTTGAATGAAATTGGTTGTGTAGTTCTCGAGTTTTAGGGAAACACACACACACACACACAGACAGACAGACAGACAGACAGACACACATTCTCATTTTTATATATATAGATAACCACATGTGTGTGCGTGCGTGAGGAGTGATGTGTGTGCATGTGTACGTGTGTGTGTGTGTGTGTGTGTGTGTGTGTGTACATAGACACATACACACGGTGACCGGTAAATTCCACTGCGATAAATTCCACCCACGGAAAATTCCACCAGGTAAATTTCACCTTAGGTGAAATCATCATCATCATCATCATCATCATCATTATTATTATTATTATTATTATTATTATTATTATTATTATTATTATTATTATTATTATTATTATATGTTTGACTTTTGCTTTGTATTTGTACAAGTTGACTCCAAGCCTCACCCAGAGACCTCAAGAGACAACAAGTTAGAAGTTCATGTTGGTGTTATGCCTAGGGTGTCATATATTTGGTTTTGCACATTCTAGAGAATGTTTAAGAAAACATAAGAAAATTGTGAGTTTTGTTTTAAAATTTAAGATTACATAGACAGTATTTTACGCAGGATATGGGCAGTTCCCATGAGCACTATCTTTTGAATTTCTGCCATTTTGGGGTTTCCTGATATTATTATCATTGCCTTTGCATAGCTTCTAATGCTGGAGATGTACGACAGTGTCAGCTCTTCACTACCAGTGAACTAAGGTAACACCTCTTATTTTTCGAGCACCTTCCGGAGTATTCGAGCGGTTCCAAGCAGTACTGTTTCCTGCAAGTGCTCCACCCTTATTACATGGGTGGAATTTACCTATGGTGAAACTTACCTGAAGGAATTTTCTGTGGTGGAATTTACTGCGGTAGAATTTACCTAGATCCCATACACGCATACATACATACATACATACATACGTGCACACGTATATACATACATAAATACATACATATATGCATACACACATACAAACATACATACAAATATCTACATACACGCATATGTATACATACATACAAACATACATACATACAAACATACATACATACATACATGCACACACACATACATACATACATACATACATACAAACATACATACATACTTACACACATACATACACATACAAACATACACATACATACATACATACATACATACATACATACATACATACATACATACATACATACATACATATAAAGTAAAAACAAATAGAAGAAAAATTCTTGAAAGTAGCCAAAAGAGATCTCTTGAACTTAAATTGACCCGCCTGAAAGAGGACTCAATGAAAAGCTGTCAGAGAGAAACTTCGTCATTGGAAGCGGGTAACTGAAAAACTAATTAACAAGTCATTAAGACGAAATCAATCAGTATGAAGGGATTGTGAGATCAGGGGACAGTCAATGAAAAAGAGGACAGTTGATCGTTCCCAGGAAGATATGGCTTACGAGGGTGGGTGGACTGGAAATTTCATCGGTTGACTATGAAGGAGTGATGCTAGTGTTGTGAAACTTTGCATGTATTAATTTCAGCTCTTCTTATTAATGACTACATTGTTTCTTTCCAGGTAAACTGACATCTGACTGTTCAAAGAACACTTCAAATGTAATTAGCAGCGGCGTCTCTTGAAAATAGACATTTGATGTCGTGGAGTGAAGATTATTTGCCAACATAACATGGCAGTCCTGGTTTAGGACGAATGTTGCTGTAATTTAGCCCCAGAAGACATCGTCTCCAGCTCTGTGTCCTTATATTTTCGAACAAGGGAATCTAGCACCCTCATTCAGCTCAAAACAATATCTGTGTAACGCGAAATTGGCAGCGCTACCTCTAGCCGAGCAATTATTCTGTGCTGATGAAGGGAAATAACCTAGAAATTGCAATACACAGATATTGTTTTGAGCTGAGTAGGGGTGCTAGATTCCCTTGTTCGAATATATAAGAACACAGATCCTGTCGTATAGCCAGCTGGAGACGATGTCTCTTGGGGCTAAATTACAGCAACATTCGTCCTAAACCAGGACTGACATGTTATGTTGGCAAATAATCTTTACTCCAAAGTACTGTTGTTGAATATCTCTCGTTGTGAGATTTACAAGTAGAAATTTTCTAATTTGGTGTCGTGCTGTTAACAATTACCGGCAGAAAAAGAGTTTAGCCTCAAACAACACTCATGCTGTCATGGTTGCTACATTAGGGAATGATGCTCTAGCTTTATCAACAGTGTAAAAATGGGCAGCTAAATTTAGGAGGAGAAGGGAGGGTCTCGGAGATGATCCTGCCTCTGGACGTCCTGAAACTGCCTCCACTGAGGACAACACTGATCGTGTTCCCTACATACTGATGGATGACAGACGATTGACTATAAATTAAATATCCAATGCTATTCGTATTAGGTTAGTGCATAATTATTGTGGCTTTTTTTTTCAATAAATTTTATTCAACAAAAAATTTAAACAAAACGCCAAGCAGAAATAGAAGTAGATGGTGAATATGCTCCGGAATAATCATTTAAAGATGTTTTTTTAAATGTTGTTATTGTTTTTGTTGAATAAAATTTATCGATAGAAAGCCGCAATAATTATACGGCAACCTAATATATTCCTTGAGGGAGATGAGAATATTCTGCACGATAGACTTGGCATGACGAAGGTTTCTGCTTGGTGGGGGTCACGTCTTCTGACACCTGATCAAAAGCACGCTAGGATGATCACATCACGGGAAAATCTGACATTGTTTCAGGCAGATCCAGCTGGTTTCCTTAAGCGTTTCCTAACCCAGGAGACAAAGAGACAATTCATGCAATGGAAACACCCCTCTTTACCTGCTCCAAAGAAGGCCAAAGTCGTTTCATCTGCAGGGAAGGTGATAGCCTCCGGTTTTGGGGATGCAAAATGCATTGCGTTGAAAGTGCCACACTATCAATGGAGAATACTATGCTAACTTACTGAAGCAGTTACAAGAGACTGTCAAGACCAAACGCGCAAGAAAACTGACGGAAGGGGTTTTGTTTCATCAGAACTATGTTCTAACAAACAAGTCCTCGGTTCCAATGGCTGCTGTGCATGACTGGTTTTTGAACTGATTGATCACCCTCCCTATTCTCCTGAATTGGCCCCATGTGACTATCATCTGTTCCCCAACATGAAAAATCACATGGCTGGGGATCAGCATCAGTGATGATGACGTCATGTATACTGTTGATGACTTTTGGGACCAAGAAGACGAAAGCTTCTTCACAAACGGGATCCAAGTACTCCAACATCGATAGAAGAAGTGTGTGTACCACAAAGAGGGATTAGGTTGACAAACACACCTCATTTCATCACATTCCATGAGAGTATCTCGATCAGCCTTTGAACTTCTCAGCCGACTCCCCGTAATACTGGAACAATAAATGTCTGCAAGACCTTCTTAAGGTTTACAGGATGATTAACAAAACAAGATGAGTGCTTTCACAACCTTGTTGACAAGCGGGTAGCCACTCAGATTGAACTGTAAATTAAAAAGAAAAAAAGAAAACATAGATACACACACACATACATAGACACATAGATACATAAACACGTACACACACACACACACACACACACACATGCAGGTATCGAAAAAATGCCTGGTCTGAAAAGAAGGCGTTTAAACCGGATGTAGCCTCGGTACCAGAAATCTGATAGGAGCATTAATGGTGATATTGCTGAGGGTGTGGTAGGAAAGTTTCAAGACAGGAAAGCGTCAGAAAGAGCTTTAATACTGACACAAAAACAAATTTTCCGTCGACAGTAACTTACAAATCTTTCGCAAAAAGCACTCCGTGGATGATATAAATAAACTACCTTAAACTGATTGCCATTCACACAGGGAAGAAATGTTAGCCTCACAGCAGAATCATCATCATCATCATCATCGTCGTCGTCGTCGTCGTCGTTTAAGTCCGTTTTCCATGCTGGCATGGGTTGGACGGTTTGACTGAGGATATGTAAGCCAGGAGGCTGCACTAGGCTCCAATCTGATCTGGCACGGTTTCTACAGCTGAATGCCCTTCCTAATGCCAACCACTCCACAAGTATCGGGCTATCAGATGCTAATAGCCAATAAAGATGGATGGCTTGATTGATGGCTTATCTGAACACCTGTGAATATCCGTACAGTCTGTATAAACACTAGCAAGGAAACTGGAGTCAGCGGCTTGGTTTATTGCATAATTCTAGAATTATTTCATCAATGCTTTACCACGAGTTTATTGATGGAATATTGTGATGTCATATATACAATGAAACATCGAATCGATATTATTGCGACAACGCCAGAAAATATCGACTCTTCAGGACTATACAGAAATTGAAACTTCCCTTGTTAATGTGTGTGTGTGTGCGTGTGTGTGTGTGTGTGTGTTTGTGTGTGTGTGTGTGTGTAAATAGATGGATAGATAGATAGATAGGTAGATAGATAGGTAGGTAGATAGAGAGAGAGAGAGATACATACATACATACATACATATAGACCAATACATGCATCACACATACATACACCATACACACACACACATACCACGGGCTTCCCCACAGTTTCCGCCTACCAAATTCACAACTATATTCACTCAGGAGGCATTGTTTATCCCGGGACCATAGTAAATAACACTTGCCCAAGATGCCGCACTGTGGGACTGAACCTGAACTCATGTGTTTGTAACCCGATCTTCTTAACCACACAGTTACACCTACACCTATACCATACAAGATGAGAACAAATATCCGTCAAATGTAAATAATGTAAATAATGAAATACGTATTTTAGAAATTACATTCACGTAATATGACACGTTTCCATAGTTACAACTTAATAATATTTCACAATAAAATCAGAAATTCTGTTTATTCTTGTTCATCACAACTCTACCCCTCACTCCAAGTGTTTATTTCACTCGACCTTCATCATCTCAAGTACTGTCACCTATTCCAAGATTCACTCTTTCCCTAAGTATACAAAACTTTGATAATTACACAGAAACCACTTAGATCCTTTCCAGGAATTATTTATGAGAAAGACTGGCATTTTTTGCTTGCTTTGATTGGCTAAGAACTGCTGCCAAAGTAATTGATGTCAGACTAGCTTTGGCAATTGATTCTCATGCCACTCCTTTGAGGATGTCAACTTAGAATTGTACATCTCTTGTCACTTGTGCTAATTCATTTGTCATACTTTGGCTGAGAGACCTCTGTCTGTACTTGTGCGTATGTGAGAGAGAGAGAGAGACAGAGAGACAGAGAGAGAGAGAGAGAGAAAGAGACAGAGAGAAAGGCAGGCAGAGTGTGTGTTTGTGTGCGTTTGCGTGTGTGCGTGTGTGTGTTTGTGTGTGTGTGTGTGTGTGTTTGTATGTGCAAGAGAGAGAGAGAGAGTGTGTGTGTGTGTGTGTGTGTGTG
>NC_068981.1:194026220-194028416 GCF_001194135.2 Octopus bimaculoides
ATAGGGGCTGCAATAAGGGTGGAGCACTTGCAGAAAACAGTACTGCTTGGAACCGCTCGAATACTCCGGATGGTGATCGAAAACTAAGAGGTGTTACCTTAGTTCACTGGTGGTGAAGAGCTGACACTTTAGTACATCTCCAGCGTTAGAAGCTGTGCAAAGGTAATAATAATAATAATAATAATAATAATAATAATAATAATAATAATAATAATAATGATAATAATAATAATAATAATAATAATAATAATAATAATAATAGTAGTAGTAGTAGTAGTAGTAGTAGTAGTAGTAGTAGTAGTAGTAGTAGTAGTAGTAGTAAAAACATGGTGTGAGAAAACTCCAGGAGTCACTGAAAATGAGAATGTCAAAATCCTATAGGATGCAATGGTCCAGTGCAATCACTCGACCAGACATTGGAAACCAGACATTGTTGTGGTGAATAAAAAAGAAAGAACATATATGATAATCAACAGAACATGTATAATAATCGACATAGCATGACCCGGTGACAACAGGATCAATGTGAAAGAAGAAGAAATAAACAACTATGACGAATTGAAGTGGGAAATACGAAGGTTGTGGTCAAAGAAGAGAGTAGACGTGATACGAATAGTAATTGGTGCACTTGGAAGTATCAGCACTCAACTACCAACATGGCTGAAAAAGATCAGTACAAATGTGAAGGTAGAACACCTACAAAAGTCAGCATTGCTTGGGACTGCAGGAATTCTTTAAAGGGTTCTTGAAGCATGACCAGTAAAGAAGTGTCACCTCAGTCTGCGGGCTGTGGACAGCTGACACTTTTCATCATACCCAGCAAAATAAGCTGTGAGTTTTCATATAATAATAATAATAATAATAATAACAACAACAACAACAACAACAACAATAATAATAATAATAACAACAACAACAACAACAACAACAACAACAACAACAACAACAACAACAACAACAACAACAACAACAATAATAATAATAAAAATAATAATTTCTACTAAATATAACAGATTTAACCAGAACATTCTATATTGTAAATCTTTAAGTATTTCATACATAAATATACATAAATTTCATACATCATCATCATTTAACGTCCACTTTCCATGCTAGCATGGGTTGGACGATTTGACTGGGGACTGGCAAACCAGATGGCTACACCAGACTCCAATCTGACATAAGTATTTCATACATAAATAAAGTATTTTATAACAGAAATATTCCTCAGAGGAAGAATTCAAATAGTTAAAAAGAGAAGAAAACATACATACACACATACATACATACATACATAAACACACATATAAACACATACACTCATACATATATGCATGCATACACACATATACATGCATATATGAATGCATATGCACACATATACATATCTTCGGAGGTAGACTTCGGAGGTCACCATTTTTAACACCACCACCACCACCATCATCTATGAACTTTGGGTACCTTAAGAGGACCCCACTCTGTTGGAAGCTTTCATGTCAGGTCTCTGGTTTGAGAATAGGGTCTTCCCTCCCTCCAAGCCTCCAATCATTGCTACTGCCTTCTTGAATACCAAGAAAAAGTGCTCCAGCATGGCCACAGCCTTTGACCTCCAACACACAAAATAATGTATTTTTAGTATCTAGTTTGTTTGGTTTCGTTTTAGCATAGGTTTTTTTTTCGTCCGGGTTTTTTTGTTTTTCCTATATTTAGAATATTGTAAATATAAGAAAAAAAACGAATACATAACTGGAAAGTATTTGCTGGGTTTTTCCAACATACGCAGGGGAGGAGGTTTTCCAGTCATTTGGTGTTTGTGGAAATTGAGCATACCCACAATACACACACAAACACACACACACTCATACAGAATGCACACTCACACACATACACACACACACACACACACACACACAAACACATACAGAATACACACACACTCACACGCACAAACACACACACACACACACACACACAAACACATACAGAATACACACTCACACACTCACACGCACAAACACACACACAGCATATAGAATACACACTCACACACTCACACGCACAAACACACACACACACACACACACGAACTGACACAGAATGCACACTTACACACTCCCAGAATACGCACAGACACACACACACACCACAGACACACACACACACCACACACACACACACACACACACACACACACAC
>NC_068981.1:194028744-194029289 GCF_001194135.2 Octopus bimaculoides
TGATAAGAAGCTTGCTTCTCAACCACATGGCCCCGGGTTCAGTCCCACTGCGTGGCATCTTGGGCATGTGTCTTCTACTGTAGCCTCGGGCCGACCAAAGCCTTCTGAGTGAATTTGGTAGACAGAAACTGAAAGAAGCCGGAGAGCTGGCAGAAACGTTAGCACGCCGGGCGAAATGCTTAGCGGTATTTCGTCTGCCGTTACGTTCTGAGTTCAAATTCCGCCGAAGTCGATTCCTCTCTCGACCTTGCTGACGTAGTCCAAAGGAGTGTGGAGCATTACGTTTGGCACCAGCTTGGTTGCCGGAAGAGTGTCGAGTCGAACACTAACCCGCCTACGGGGCTCCACTCCGGATTTCTTTGAAGGTTCTCTCCTTTCCGTAACCCTGGGTAGGGGCCCATACCGGGAGCTGTCAGCCGGAGCCAGCTGAATCTGGGACTCGTACCAGGCAGGGTCGTCATTCCCTGAAGTAGTGAAGAAAATCGCTACCCACTACCTACATACATATGTGTGTGTGTGTAGAGAGAGAGAGAGAGAGAGAGAGA
>NC_068981.1:194030465-194031257 GCF_001194135.2 Octopus bimaculoides
TATAGTTCATATCCAGATAAATGAAGAAAGAAAATGGAGAATTGAAAATTAGATTAACAAATTCGTAATCTTTACTTCTTACAGCCGTTTCCATAAGTACTCAATAATTAAATTACAAATTTGTGCATTAAATTTGCATTAATATGTTGTGAGCATAATTTCATCGGAGAAAAAGATATACTTTAAGATGTTACATTCCGACCTATCAATTTATACCGGCAGACAAAGTATGACGCTTTATTATTTTGATATTATTGTGCGCGGGTGAAAGGTTAACGGATTGATTCGAATATAATGATGAATAAAGTAAAATAAAGAACAATAGAAAACTGAATAAAATTAGAATAGAAATAAATAAATAAAATTAAAATAAATAAGATAAATGTATAGTGAGTAAAAGGAATAAAAATATTCATTTATAAGATATAAATAAATTGTATAAAATATATATGTATATATATTTTTTATACCCATCACACTTATGAATAAAATTTATATAGATTCGTTTTAGCCAATTAATGCTGACTAGTTGAGGAAATTTCGAATTACTCTGTACACGCAGTAGAGTGTCTGGAATGAAATATATCTACTCTTAGCGGTTTTATGAAAAGATGGGAGTGTGTGGATTTTTATCATCGGGCCAACATTAACCATAGGATGTTTATACATACACAACAATATAATTACACTTATACACATATATTTGTTTATGCACATACGTATAATATACATACATATATATATATACGTACATACATACACACACACACATATATGTATGTATGTATATAT
>NC_068981.1:194031576-194032773 GCF_001194135.2 Octopus bimaculoides
GTGGATTCGTTTCCGTTTTGACGTATTTTGGTATGGTATTAAAGAGTGCTGGACCGGCTGAGGTAAAGTAGTTGTGACGTCATGTTGCTATGTGTACAGAGTTCGATTTTTGTAGTGGGCGGATAGCACGGGGGCCAAGTCTTGGATGGATTTTAAAATTGATGCCAACATCATTTGTGCAATATTGATGGAATATTTTCCACATAACACAAATGATGTAGTGCCCCCGACGGTGTTTGGAGAGAGTTTAGAGGTTGAGATTGACCCCAATAATCATTGCCTGTCATGCTGTCTATCTTTCTTGTTATGGACCTCTGGAGTGCTTCTATTTTCTTAATGAGTTGTTTTGTATGGGGGACCACAGTGGGCAACAGTACTCAAGGTGGGGTCGGACAAAAGTAGAGTAGAGAAGGATGATGGTGTAGGCATCTCTAGACCGGAAAGTTCTCAGAATCTAGGAGCACATATCGCTGGCCAAGTCAACCTTGCTGTTTACGTAGGAACTCCAGCTTAGATTGTTATCGACAATTACTCCAAGATCTCTGGTATTATTGGATGACACCAGGGAGTCTCCCGAGGGAAGAGCATATGGTAATTTCAGAGTTTCCTCTTTCCCAAAGTGGATCAAATCAAATTTATCTTCATTTAAAAGCATATTGTCTTTTGGTGTTTTTTTTCCGCCCATTGGACAATAGCAAACAGATCTGACTGAAGGCATGTTTGATTTCCCATGCCGTTTATGGCTTTCTGGAGTTTGGAATCATCTGCAAAGATTTTCAATGTAGAATGTTTGACGAAATCTACTATATCGTTGAAGTAAATAATGAAGAAGAGTGGGCCCAACACAGTGCCTTGTGGGACACCACTCTTGACTTTGGCTGAGCTGGATCGTATTCTCTCAAACACAGCATGTTGGATTCTGTTCGTCAGGAAACACTTTATCCACTGCAGCAGCTTCCTATGGACTCCAATGTTGGACATTTTCTTCAGCAGGATTTTGTGGTCCACTCTGTCAAATGTCTTGCTGAAATCAAGGTGCATGACGTCAGTTTTGGAGCCCCCTTCCAACGCTTTTAAGATGAAATCAAAATGGTGCAGAAGCTGCGACAGGCAGTCCCTGCCATCACGGAAACCATACTGGTTGGGGTTCAGCAGATTGTTGTCTTCGTGGAAGTGAGTTATTCGCGATCTCACCAC
>NC_068981.1:194032873-194037922 GCF_001194135.2 Octopus bimaculoides
CACGTACACACACACACAAACATCTTGTGTTTTATAGATATTGATATATACACACATATATATATAATTGTTTTGAGAAAGAATATAATTAATCAGAAACTCTCTCACAAAATTAAGGTTTGCACTTAGAAGTACTCAAGAGGAACTTGTGACAAAAGATAAAAATGTATAATTTAATACTTAAACATGACTCCGATTTCAGAAGAATTTAAAGAACAAGTATATACATGATACATCAAAAATATATAAACACATAGACATTTTTTTTAAATCCATAGATGAATAAATATATTAAAAATATATACGTAAGATAATAGATTTTGTGTCTTCTACTATAGCCTCGAGCCGACCAAAGCCTTGTGAGTGGATTTGGTAGACGGAAACTGAAAGAAGCCCGTCGTATATATGTATATATATGTATGTGTATATGTATATGTGTGTGTGTGTGTGTGCGTTTCTGTGTTTGTCCCCCTAGCATTGCTTGACAACCGATGCTGGTGTGTTTATGTCCCTTGTCACTTAGCGGTTCGGCAAAAGAGACCAATAGAATAAGTACTAGGCTTACAAGGAATAAGTCCCGGGGTCGATTTGCTCGACTAAAGGCGGTGCTCCAGCATGGCCGCAGTCAAATGACTGAAACAAGTAAAAGAGTAAAAGAGTATAAATATATTCAAACATACATGTATGCGTAAATATATTGAAGAAGGTCTGAAGTGGTGATGAAAGCGAAAGAAAAAATACAAGGAGGAAAGAAATTAAAAGTCAGGATAGTTTAAATTTGTTAAAATAGGGTACCAACGGCCGTTTCTAGAGGTTAATTGCTGGTAAAAATAAGGGGATATAGTACCAATTATTTAGTAATTCCTCCTTCTTCAGGGTAACAAGTTTTACATTTACGTCTATATGAAATGGACGTGTGTGTGTGTGTGTGTGTGTGTGTGTGTGTGTGTGTGTGTGTGTGTGCGTGCGTGCGTGCACTAGTTCTAATTGTTTCGTAATGTTGGTCTTATTACTAGAATATAACTTTTGGTCATCAACATACATACATACGTATATACATACAAATATACATATACATACGCATATATATATACATACGAGGGTGAGTGAAAAAGTAATGCCATTTTGTTTAGGACAGGTATAATTACCAACACAGGAACATGTATCATACATCAAAATGAAGCTGGTCCTCTGTGGATCACATCCCTACTTCTCAACATAGTCACCGTTTCTCTCAATAGTAATGTTGCACCTTCGAATGAGAGCATGTATCCCTGCCCCGTAAAATTCTGTTGACTGTTCTTTGAGCCACTTCTTCACTACTTCCACACTCACCAGGTTTAGCGCCTTCAGACTACCATCTCTTCGGCCCCATGAAAGAGGGTTTGAGAGGCAAACATTATTCTAATAATGAGGAAGTGAAAACTGTTGTGAAGAAGTGGCTCAAAGAACAGTCAACAGAACTTTACGGGGCAGGGATACGTGCTCTCATTCAAAGGTGGAACATTGCTATTGAGAGAAACGGTGACTATGTTGAGAAGTAGGGATGTGATCCACAGAGGACCAGCTTCATTTTGATGTATGATACATGTTCCTGTGTTGGTAATTATACCTGTCCTAAACAAAATGGGATTACTTTTTGACTCACCCTCGTATATACATAATACATACATGCATACCTATGTACGTATGTAATTATGTATGTACGAGAGGGTACCCAAAAGAAACCAGAATTTCGCAAAATTATTTTATTCACTTAGTTTTAAATGCTTACACTTTTATCGCCTCCAAAGTATTCTCCATTTGAAGCAATGCATCGGTCCAGGCGCGTTTTCCATTATTGGAAGCATTCCTGGAACTCTTGTGAAGTGATACTTTTTAACGCCTCCATTGTTTCTTTCTTCAAGCCTTCTACATCTGCAAATTCCATGGCACCAGCTTTCGTCACCAGGGATGATGAAAAACGGTCCGGATCAACTTCCAACTGTTCTTTCAGTTCACGACACGCATTCAGTCGAGACTGTTTTTGATCTTCCATAAGTAATCGAGGCACAAGCTTTGCTGCAACCCTTTTCATTCGCAATTTCTCGCTCAAAATCCGTTGTTAGGAGCTCCAGGACACAACAGTCATATCAACAAGTTTGTCAACTGTTCGGTGACGGTCCTCCAAGACCAGTTCATGAATTTTCGTCATGCTTTCATTCGTTTGAGAGATCGACGGTCGCCCCGAACGAGGTTAATCCTCAAGTGACAAGTGACCATTCCTAAAGCGTGAAAACCACTCGTAAACTTGTATCTTGCTCTTGGCAGCGTCCTTGTAAGCTGTTTGAAGCATGACAACTGTTTCGGCCGCCGTTTTCCTCAACAGAAAACAGAATTTCACGAAAGCACGCGGTTCCCTCGTTTCAGTTACCGCAAAAATCGATGAACAAAGGAGAAACACTGCAAAACAAAGATTCACTACGTGGGATTTTGACTCCAACGGACAACGCCAGTCGGCAGACTGATGCCTGAGGGTTGCATCAAGTGGCTTCTAGTGGCGGAAGCCTGGACTACAACGGGATTGTCCAACAGAAAATGTTTCCGGTTACATTTGGGTACCCCTCGTATAGTAATTCGTTTGAGTTTAATGGGACGCTAACGTCTTCCTTATCAGCGCGTTCAACCCCCGACTGCATTGATTTCACAAACCGACCAGACGACACGTAAGTCCCGATCAACCCAAAATAATCAATGAATTTTACTCATTTATATAATCAATTTCAACATCTGTGTAAAGCATGTATGACGTGGCAAACTATTAAGAATGAATGTAATTAACCTTATGGAGATAAAAAAAAATAATAACCTAAAAAGAAGAAAGGAAAGCAAGAAAGAAATAGAAATAAAAAACCGTGAAAATTTTCCTGTTGTTTAAATGTTTTTGCAACCTCCATGAATTAGAAGATCATGTTTGTGGTTGGTGGGTCTTTGAAAATATATTACACCTCCAGCCTTGGTAACCATTTTATTCTTTCATTCTTTTATTTGACTCTTGTGGATTTTGGGGAGGCCATAGAAAAGGCTTGGTGTGCATTTAAAGTTTGTGATGTAGTCTTTTTCTTTTTCTGTCAGGCCTTTTCCATGTTTGAGTATTAAAAATGTAAGATTTTTCAAATGTTTTTTGCTGCCTATAATTATCCACTTTTTCATAAAAGGAGTCATTTTCTAGTATGGACAATGCTAGGTTTTTATAGTATTCTGTGTCCATCACAACTACAGCACTCCCTTTGTCTGCTTCTTTGATTGTCAGGTCTTTGTCATTTTTTAGCTGTGGTAGGTGCTTCCATTGTATGTTGTTGAAGTAAGGTACAATTTTTGGTTTATAGAATGTGTGAGGAAAATTCTAGATACGGTTGCGGAAGTCGTCTAGTGTTTTATTCCTTCCTTTGGGTGGTAGGTAATTACTTTTGTTTTTCACTAGTGGTTCGTCATCGATGTTGTAGTTGGTTAGTGCTTCTGTCAATCAAAGTTTTCTACAGAATTCTGTAATATTATCTTTAATTTCATTGGAATTGGGTCTACGTGGGGTGGGTGTAAATTTTAAACCTTTAGCTAAAATATGGATTTTTGCTGTGGAGAGAGTTTTCTGAGATAAATTGATTATTTGGGGTTTCTCCCGTAAGTTCTGTTCCAACGTATGTCCCTGTATCTCTCTACTCTGTCTAAAAAACATTGTTTCTTGTAGGAGTATTGTTGTGTAGGGGAGTTGGTTCGGATTACGTGGTGTGGGTGTTTATGTTGGAATGAGTTGTAGGGGTGTTTGGTCCTGTACAGGACGCTGTGAAGTTATTCTTTTTGTCTGGGTGAAGTTCCGAAAGTTGAATTCCTGTGTTGAAGAGTCGGTAGGATCGCCTGTCTGTTTCTAGTTGTAGGAGGTTTTAAACTTTGTTTGTGTTTTTGGTTTCCCTATGTCTTGCTGTGACTCTAGACGCTCTTAATAAACTTTCTTCACTATTCCTACATTGGAGTCTGTATCTACTCTAGCTACTCCTACGCAATCTTCTACTGATATTAACCCTCTTTCAACTTCCTTTCTAGGTAAGTATAACCTTGCTTCTCCTGCCCTTGGATGGAGTCCCCCATTCATATTGAATTCCTTCCTAGTTCTTCTGCTTAGCTTTGCTAATTTAGTTTTTGTCCAATCTACAAAAGCTGCTCAGTATCTAAGTAATGATACTGCCCAAGTACTTACAGCTTTCACTAGATTCAGACCATTTAGATTTGATTTCTCAATTTTCGTTTTCATCCAAGACAAGGGATCCAGTTTTGCTTTGAAAACAACTACATCGACCCCGCGTAAGTCTTTCGGGAATTTTAAGAGGATACTGAGGAGCTGTAAGACCTTGAAACTCAAGTTATTGCAGTATTGGTCCTGTATCCTGATGGCGGTGTTAGGATCTTTGGCACTGCACAGTGGTGCCCCGTTTCTGCTGTTTGCATAATTTTCAATGCCAAAGTTAAGTGCAAGACCCTCCAGGATTTTCCATACATATATTACTGCATACCTTTCCTGACTTCGTTCTGGTGAGTAAACTTTTAACTGTTTCAGCCTCTCCCAGTAGCCGATATGTCGTTATCAGACGACCTTCACCGTTGTTGAAAAGTTTAAGAATTATGAATCATGCAGAGTTTTTCTCTTTTTTTTTAAAATTTATTTTGCCATTTGTATGAATAAAATACAAATGTTTTAATGTTGCCCAGTCTGGTGTTGATAGACGTCGCAGTGAATATATTTATTATTGCAAAATATCAATAATTTATCCACCTTTTTCTTCAGATGTCATTATGACCTGCTATTTCATGACTATTTTAAATAATCGATTATTTTTTTAATCTTTCACTGATATAGATGTGACAATGTGTGGACGTGTATGGGCGTGTGTGTACACATGTGTATACATATACATGCGTGTATGTAAGTTTGTGTGTGTGTGTGTATATATATATATATGTATATATATATATGTATATATATATATATATATATATATATATATATATATATAT
>NC_068981.1:194038197-194040131 GCF_001194135.2 Octopus bimaculoides
ATATATATATATATATATATATATAGGCGCAGACGTGGCTCCGTGGTAAGTAGCTTGCTTACCAACCACATGGTTTTGGGTTCATTCCCACTGCATGGCACCTTGGGCAAGTGTCTTCTACTATAGCCTCAGACCAACCAAAGCCTTGTGAGTGGATTTGGTAGATGGAAACTGAAAGAAGCCCGTCGCATATATATATGTACGTATGTATATGTATGTATGTGTTCATGTGTCGGTGTTTGTCTCCCCCCCCCCTCCCAACATCGCTTGACAACCAATGCTGGTGTGTTTAGCAGTTCGGTAAAGAGACTGCTAGAATAAATACTAGGCTTACAAAAAATATGTTCTGGGGTCGATTTGTTCGACTAAAGGCGGTGCTCCAGCATGGCTGCAGTCAATTGACTGAAACAAATAAAAGAATAAAAGAACATATATATATATATATATACAGTATATATATATTTAGAGAGAGAGAGAAATCTCTGGTTCAACATTCGCCGAATGACCTGCCCAAACGATTTGTTTATAGAGATCGAATGTTCGTGTCACACATTGGCTCCCTTTCTCCATCAAATAAACCTTGTCTAAACAGGTGTCACGGTGTGCCACGCGTCAGGTGTCAAAGCGACCGCAGAGTGACGTGAGATGAAGTGTTTTGCTCAAGAACATAACGCATATATAGGGGTGGATGTGTATGTATGTATGTATGTATGTTTTATTAGCCCCATCATCAGCTAGGTGGTGCTCTCCCTGAGTTCAGGGGTCGGCTCGCCAAGGTTCCCTTGGTTCCCTCTGTGATGGGCTACATGCATGCAAATAGCCAGACCTTTATTTCCAATCCATTCTTTGATGTCATTCATCTATCGTGTGTGTGTACATACATGTACACACACACACATACTTACATACACATACGTACACATTTATCGCATATGTTCGAGCGTTTGTATATGATACAAACACTCAAACATATGTGATATATATACAGTGGCAAACTGGGTCTAAAAATATTGGTTGCCAGGAGACTAAGGGGGCCCACCCGCAGCTACAAGATTTTCCACCCGCAACTACAATACTATCATTTATTATTATTATTTTTGTTTTTGTTCGTCTATCTACAAACGGCCAGGCTGAAATAATTAATGCATTCTTCCAAGAATGAATAAAAAATTCTCCAACTTGAGGGGATGGGCCCCTTAGATACTAACATAGGCCCCCATATATAAATTCTAATGGCGCAGGGACCCACTCGCCATCGGTTAAGGTGGCAACCTGGCCAGTCCGCCACTGCGTATGTGTATGTAAGTGTGTGTGTACATGTACGTACACACACACACACACACACACACACGCACGCACACATATACATATATATATATATATAAATCTTTCAAAGAGGTGTGTTAAACATCCAATTCACTTGTACTTCTAAAGTGACTTACAAATGATTGAACTGTGATCTTGTTCCGTTTTTGTTATATATTATATTCATAGTATTTAATGTAATATTGTAATGCAAATAAATTATTGAATATCAATAGAATATCCCTATATTTAATTTATGTATAAAAGCATTGGTTATAGAACAAACATTAAATTTGGGTCAACGACGTTACATACAACACCATCCTTCCAACATTTAATCATATATAAAAAAAAAACACCATGGTCTACAAACACATAAAAAATAATACATATACATAAAATGTTTGTTCTATAACCAATGCTTCTTTATCTTCATCTCATTTATATTTGAGCACTTCTTTTGCTGTCCTATAAACCCTTTTGTTTCTATAAGAGACAAATATCATTTCTTGAATGATATATATAAATGATATATATAAAACAATTGCAGCGTGGAAGGCGTTTATAAGCCATTTAAAATAACACACAAAATCCGTTAGATTCACTTCAACATTTAAATTTAATCTGTC
>NC_068981.1:194040604-194041647 GCF_001194135.2 Octopus bimaculoides
TATATACATACGTACAGACAGACATATATATACATATTTATATATATGTATATACATATATATACATGTGTGTGTGTGTGTGTGTGTGTGTGTGTGTGTGTGTGTGTGTGTGTAAAGAATAAAAAGTTTTGAAAGGTACAACAATGCACTATAATACAAAAAATGGACTATTCTTTGACCTTTTGAAACAGGACAAAACGTCCGAAAATTCTCTCCAATTCTCGCAACTTTAAAAACTTTCTACTTGACCAGTGAAGGGCATATTGATAATGCAGACCAGCACGGCAACTTTCACTGAATTCTGAATTAAGTCGTTGAATATTAGGCTTCTGGGCCCAAATTTAGTTCAAATCATAAAACTTATGCAATATATTTATAATAATGCATTCCTTTTTTTAATTATTTAATAAAACGTTAGTTAGCCACCACAGCCAGCCAAACATCCACTAGTTTGGTACTAAAGAGAAAAATCAAGCTGTACAAAATGGGCAATCCAATATAATTACCTCCCTTGATGGATGTAAGGGAGATAAATCGATATTTAGTCGAATAATTTACTAAAGACTTGGCACCGACGATGATGAGGATGATGATGATGTAATTTATATCAGAGATCGCTTCACAGTATAACACAACTGGAGGTAGGAGCAACTGATTGAGTAATATACATGAGTAATATAAAAACAGCGTGTAACATGAAAGTCTAATCGACACCATATATTATTACATTTTAATAAAATCATATATATATATATATATTTGAGGATAAGCAAATGTACTCCTCAGCTGCATAATGGAATTTCATTTTAGAAAGTCATTTTGAAGATGTTTGCAAAAAACAAGAGTAAGAGAAGTAAACATACCATCTCGACTATGCTGTTGTTCCACAGACAAGTGAATCAAACAAGAATTTAAAATCTAATTGGAAGGATAGTAGTAATTTCAAATTTAGAGGAAGGTAGGTTAAGTAGTGGTAGACAGCAGGTTAGGGGTAAATCTTTTGATTAACTCTATATTATATATATATATATATACATATATAT
>NC_068981.1:194041725-194043302 GCF_001194135.2 Octopus bimaculoides
ATATATATATATATATGTTGTTATACTTGGGGATGGTCATGTTGCCAATTTAGCCAATATATATATATATACTTGCAAAACGTGAGTCCTAGGGTCGATTTGTTCGACAAAAGGTGGTGCCCCAACATGGCCGCAGTCATGTAAACGAATAAAAGAATACACACACGAAGTGTACAGTATTATATATCCATGAAGGCCGATCTTGCCAATCGGTTTTGCAATGTATGATGCTGTACACTTCGGATAATATACTCATTCTATTGACTCATATACGAGTGCATCTTTTTTCCTGACATATGGACTTTTAGCCGACTTATGCTATATAATATATATATATATATATATATATATATATATAGAAAGAGAGAGAGAGAGAGAGAGACAGAGAGACAGAGAGAGACAGACAGACAGACAGACAGACAGACACAGACAGATAGGCAGACAGACAGACAGACGGACAGACGGACAGATGGACAGACGGACGGACGGACGGACGGACGGACGGACGGACAGAAAGACAGACAGACAGACAGATAGATAGATAGATAGATAGATAGATAGATAGATAGATAGATAGATAGATAGATAGATAGATCGATAGATAGATAATGTATAGCAGGTATGTGTGTGTGTGTGTGTGTGTGTGTGCACAAATGCACACACAAATGCACACATACACATACACACACTAATATACCTCTGGTAAAGGCAATCAATGGTCAATCTTCCCACAGACGGACTTCATCTTTGTCACAGTTTCCGACGACCAAGTTTTAATCACAAGATTTTGGCCGAGTCGATGCTACAGTAGATGATGCCTTGCAGTGGAATCGATCCCAAGATCACGTAGTTGCGAACAAAATGTCTTAACCACACATCCACAGATGCACATATAACACAATCGTGTCAGTTAAGATAGCGATTGGGAAGGGAGCTGAATCTGTAAGACCTATGGATAAATACCGTATACTAGTTGTCTCCCTTGCATGTTCTAAACTCGAGTTCTCATCTATCAGGATGATGGACAATAATATAAAATACCCGTCGTGTGAGCTGGCTACGATCAGCGGAACAGCCTGCTCGTGAAATTAACATGCAAGTAGCTGAGCACTGCACAGACACACGTACTCTTAACGTGGTTCTTAGGTAGATTCAGTGTGAGACAGAATGTGATAAGGCTGGACTGAAGCAACGTGAATTAAAGAGTCTTGCCGAAGGACACAACGCGTCGCCGGGAATCGAACCCACTTCCTTACGATCGTCAGCCGAATAACCCGTGCTACTTTAGTGCTACTTTCCATGAGATCTACATGAGCAAATTTACATTGGTGGGTGATCTACACGTTTATTTTCATTTTTATATGGCTTTCTTATTACTAAAAAGTAAGAATTTTGAAAAAAAATACATTTAGCTTGCTTCCAAACCACATGGTTCCGGGTTCAGTCCCACTGAGTGGCACCTTGGGCAGGTGTCTTCTACTATAGCCTCGGGTCGACCAAAGCCTTGTGAGTGGATTTGGTAGACGGAAATTGAAAGAAGCCTGTCGTGTATATGTGTGTATATATGTGTGTGTGTG
>NC_068981.1:194043596-194045841 GCF_001194135.2 Octopus bimaculoides
TATATATATATATATATATATATATATGCAAAGTTTAAGTTAGTTAAAATATGTTTGTGACATATTTCAACTGCTAAAAGGAAAATTCACGGCAGTTACCGTAGTGAAAATTTTCTGTTATGGTAAAAGGGTGTAAAAACACATCTGTCTAGTGTCGCCATCTGTCATGATTCTCAGACATCGATGTCTCTAGCTCCTTAGCTTTTATCAATGGGAAATATCTAAGAGAGGCAACTCTGAACAGATCTTGACTTATTTGCGCCAGTAGACCGCCAAGTCGTGGAAATTACCGAGATATTAGCGCCAAGTAGTGTTTAGGCATAAGCGAAGTCTAGGTTAGTTAAAATATGTTTGCGACATATTTCAACTGCTGAAAGGATAGATGGCGACACTGAGCAGATATGGTGTTTTTACACGTTTTTAACTACAGTGAATTTACAGAGCTTTGTTGTAAAAGGGGCCGCTGCGTCAAAACGTCTCCATTCAAGGATAGGTTCGAAATTCTCTTACTGACACACTTCACAAGTTTTTAAACAATATAGGCGAATGGCAGGAGGCTGTGTTGATACACGTCTGCCTTTCAGTAGGTTTGCGGTAAGGCCTGTACGAACCGGTGCCCAGATCGAGCGTAACATCTAAAATATTGACTACGGTAGTGCTGGTCTCAATGGTAATCTTAAGTCCGAGGAAGTTAAGTGCATGAATCAGGACCTTCCTAAATCTGTCCAGGGTATGCCCATTTGCGCCTCTAAAGATGGCTAAAGCATCATCTCTATATAGACCAAAGTGGACAGGCGAGAACTTCTTACTTAAGATGTCGAGTATATATAATCCTATGAGGTCGCACATATCCGCTCTGTTGAATGTTCTCATCGTCACATCGAAATAGCCTCCTGAGTCAGTTAGTTTAAGACAACCCGTTTGATACAGCAGGCTTTTTTCTGGCGAAAATAAGCGCCCTTTCAAGTAAGCCTTTCAATACAGATAGATAAAAGCCCACAGTATCGATTTGGGTTAACCTTGCTCTGTCTCTATCCTGGTTTGCATTTAACCATGAAATTATTTCATTGGTATAACGTCATTAGGAAAAACCGGATGCCTTTCTTATGCCGCTCTTTATCTTCCTTGAAATATGCTTAGTCACCGAACAATTCCCGATTTAGCTAGATTAATCAAGCGGCACTTGGGGTTGGAGGCGAAAATTAGTTTATGATCATTGTTGGTGATAAATGCATTTCTCTTAGTTAAGGTTTCCACTCTGTCAGCTATACCTAAAGAACTAGCTGACTCGTTCTTTATTCTGTCGTATGTATGAAGGGAAGCCCGTCTACAGAAGTGTAAGACGCTATCCTCTAACAGCAAACCATAAATGCTGGTCTCTACTCTTTCTTCTTTTTTTTATCAGAGAAAAAGAAATCCCTATCTGAATTTTTGAGGAGACGTATACTTGAAGCAGGGAAGACTCATGGCTTAGTGGTTTGGGTTTTCGACTCACAATCGTAAGGCCATGAGTTCGATTCCCAGCAGCGCGTTATGTCCTCGTTCATTCAGCTGTTCAGCTGGTAAAAAATGAGTTGTATCTCTAATTCAAAGGGTCGGCTTTGTCACATTTTGTTGTCGTGCTGAATCTCCCTGAGAACTAAGTTAAGAGTATGTGTGTCTGTGGAGTGCTCAGCCACTTCCACGTTAATTTCACGAGCAGGCTGTTTCGTTGATCGGATCAACTGGAACATTCTTCGTCGTAACCGACGGAATACCGGTGAGTTGATAATAACCTTGATTTGATAAAGCACAATAACGTAGACCATTGAAGAAAAAATATTAATGAACTTAAAAGGCAAGCAATTAATTGGGTGGAATCAATGAGGAATGCCCAATGGAGAAATAACTCGATTCTTCGGTCTCAGACGAAGTGCCAGTTATATATGAAGTAAGCTTGCGCTGAAAAGGGTTAGAGGCCTCCAGTTCTTTAATTCTTGGTGGGAATCTTCTAGATTTGATATTGTAAGTATTGGACTCCGAGGGTGAAGTTGTTTGGTCATAGAAATAGGCTTTTCATCCCAAGAGGCTTTATTTTTAAAAATGGACAATGAACTTGTCGAAGATCATCCTCGTATAGAGTTCGCTTGACGGCATGGATATGTATATAAGTAGGTACGTGTGTGCGCGTATATATACATATATGTATACATATAAGCATACATACATATATCTATATATATATATATATATATATATATATATA
>NC_068981.1:194046086-194048179 GCF_001194135.2 Octopus bimaculoides
CATACATACACACACACTCACACACACATGCACACACACACAACTATTTGGCGTACCGCCATGTGATTAAGGTGTTGCGCTAATTCCGGGTCAATCAATAGGTCCCGGAGTTCCATTCTGGACTGAGCGTCGCATTGTGGCATTGAGCAAGGCATTTCATTTCACATTCCTTCCATCTCTTTAACTGAAATATCAATATCAACGAAAGTAACGGGGAGGGGGAAGTTACTCCGGAGACCGACTAGGCGTCCCATCTCGTTTAAACTCCACAGAAACCAGGATAGACGCGAAGCAAACTTCGTTTAATAGAGGTGTAGAGAGAAATTAGAGAGACTGTGTGTGTGTGTGAGACGAGTCGTGAAAAGACAGAAATATATTGAGAGTTAAAAAAAAACAGAGAGAGAGATGTTTATATAAATGGAGAGAGAGAGAGAGAGAGAGAAAAACAGATCAAAATATGTATAAAGAGAGAGAAAGGTAAGAAAAACGAATGAGTAGTTCAGCTAAGTTATCTACCCTTAGATATATTTAGTTGTTAGTCTGTACGGTTAGGTGTCGCCACATCAACCACTTCTCTCTTCTCACCACAAGAATGGTCTAAAAACTGTTGTCTTACTTTTATGTCTACAGACTAACTCTTTTTTTTTTTTTTTTTTTTGGAAAACTATTCTACATACTTAAAACATCCATCAGTTCTATTCCTTAATTTCATACTTTCAGAAATTTGATGAAAGCTAATTAATAATCAAAAAAGCAACAAACGAACAAAAAAAAGCTTGTCAACATGTCTGACTTGATTTCTCTTCTTGATGCAACTTTGCGTTTAATTTCTAATAACGGAGCGGAACGTCGGTTGTGGAAGACAACACCCAGTCTGGTGAAACCTGGAGGTTACCCACCTGATATCTTACTGCAGAAACCTTCCAAAGAAGAACTAGAAAAACTGGAATGTGGTATTTGGTAAGTGATATATTCTCATTGTCCTCCTCCGCCGTTCTTGTTTCTATTCTACATCTATGTATGGTTTATATATATGTGTATGCATTATATATATATATATATATTTATATATATGCATTTATATATGCACACTATATACTGATGAGATGTCATTGATGTATAGGCATGCACAAATATAGATACATGCTCTAAAACACATATATATATATATTACTGCTCTAACTTTTAGAGTGTACTTCTTTTGCGGATATATGATCCACTGACTATATATATATATATATATATATATATATATATATATATATATAATGTGTGTGTGTGTATATATAACAGTTATTTACAATTAACAGCGAAATGTTTAACCCATTTACTTCAGCCTCAATCAAAAAATGTCAGCCGATGCTCTTTGTTCGTTTAGTTTAGTTCTGTTGTTTAACCAAAATCTGAGCGACTTTCTCTGAATATTCTTCAACTAGAGACAGTCTGTTAAGCAATGCTAACTCTTCTTAGATATAGATTTATACAATTTATGTTGTTTATTCAATGTTGAGTCGAACCAGAGTTAATAATATTCGGAGTTTTTTTTTGTTCATGATCTTCAAGTTATTCTGGTAAGGTAACTGACACTAAACAAATGAAAATTTAAAAATAAAAACCTGATTTGTATTACTGGATACACACGGTGGACAAGTGACATTATGCATGTACGTATGAGTGTGTGTGTGTGTGTGCGTTAGCATTTGTACAGATATCTTATGAATTATAATTCTGGGTAGGGTGGGGCCTATAGAAACATTTGCTTGAACCTAACTATATATATATGTATATATATTATATACATACACACACACACACACCATATAGGTAAATTTTTACAAATATATATATATATAGGAGAGTATTGTAGTTTGCTTGAAACATGTATTGTTTGTAAAGAATAAAATGTTTTGAATGACACAACAATGCACTAGCAGCGACTCCATCAATTTCTTAGGATATCTGAAGAAGGAATTTTTATTTCAGACTCTGGATGATTAAATTACAACAGTTCTTATAGTCCATTGCTTGTATTATAGTGCATTGCTGTGTCATTCAAAACATTTTATTCTTTACAAATATATATATATATACAT
>NC_068981.1:194049067-194051131 GCF_001194135.2 Octopus bimaculoides
TATATATATATATATATATATATATATATATATATATATATATATCGAGGTAGAAAATACTAATTGTTGTTCAGTCTCAGGTCACCTCTGGTATGTTACAGCATACCATTTGGAAATAAGTTCAGATACTATCCGATATGTTCCTTTCGATAAGACGGTAGATAGATAAACCGTGGCTTGGAAGATTTGGTTGTTGTTTTCCCAACATCGAGCGACCCATTATACGACAGCGAAGTTGATTCGAGTCGACTGGAGAAACGTGTTTGAAACATGAATGATGGCGTGAAATTTACAGATGTTATGTAATACCTCGGATATACGTATAACAAATACACGTTTACAGCAGTGGGATATATATATATATATATATATATATATATATATATATATATATGCTGTGAAGATATGAATTACTGTACTGCTATGTAGAGATGTCTGTTTCATTTATAACCAGACTTCATTATCTATGAAGTTATATAAAGGGGAGGGAGGGGCTATGTGACTTATCACCGAAAACTACTACTACCACCACCACCACTTCTATTACTACTACTACTACTACTACTCGAGAGTAACCTATCTTATGACATCTGCAGCTTTTAACACTTTTTGCTACATGAGGAAGCCTCTACATAGTCGTTCGACTTGCTAGAAATGAAAACTAAATATATCCGTCATCACATCCAACCGCTCCAAATATGCAGAAGGATGCATTGCATAACAGTTGTGAGCACACTATTTAGGGGAAAAGACGAGATGGTCATGATTGCAACGACTTTAGATCGTTAAGTTTGCTCGAACAGGACTGATCATGGGCTAAGCAACATGTTCGAGGTGAGCCAACATGTTTGGTTGTTCGACCTGCTAGAAATAGCAACCAAATGTCCTGTCCTTCAAAACGCACACTACTGTCTTGAGCAGAATTACATTGGATAATGTAGTCCTTGAAGAAACGTGTTAGTCATGGCTGGAATGTCTTTAAACATGGATTCATTGGTCAGGATTAACCTGGTGCTAGATAACGTGTTTCAAACATCCAATAACATGTGGCTGTTGGTCGTTCAATGTTACTATTTATTTGTTAGATATTTTACAAAAGAACTGTTATTGTTGAGTTCACTGAGATTATATTGCATGTTTGTACGATATTAACAATACACTCTTTAGATACTGCTTATTCGTATATTACAAGCTAAACCTGATTCTCTGTTGACTAAATGTTTGTGAAATATGCTTTGCTGACGAAAATAAATCCACAAATGTATTTTTGAATTGTCTTGCACTTTGGGCTGGTGTCTTCTATAGCCCTGGGCCGATCAAAGCCTTGTCGGTGAATTTGGTCGACAGAAACTGGAAGAAGCCCATCGTATCTGTATATGATCGTTTGTGTGTGTGTACCCTTGTCTAGACATCGCTCGTGATAGTTGTGGATAAGCAACGTCGTTATTCACAAAGAATGTTGCTCGTTTCAAGTCTTCTGTGAAAAACCTGTCTAGCTGTGGGGAAATATTACCTTACTTATGAAACAGGTGAGGCTTGGTGACAGGAAAGGCTTCTGGTTGCAGAAAAGTCTGACTCAACAAATTTATCCGACTCCTGCAAGCATGGAAGAATGGACATGAAATATGATGATTCCTTAATATTATTACATGGCTCTAGTTATGGTGCCATTTAACCAATTCTTTCATACTCTCAATAAAATAGTGGTGGCTGGCTAGAAGTCTCTCTTTTTTTTTCTCTCTCTCTTCCCTCCTCACATACATGATAGTTGGAATGTTTGCAGTCTTTGGTAGAATTTGATAACCATCCAATATCTTCATCATTTTAACCTCCACATATCCATGTTTGTATGGGTTGGGTGGAGTTCTTTGAGCCAGATTTTCTACGGCCAGATGCCTTTCCTATCACCAACCCTGTTTCCAAGCAAGGTTAACTTTTGCCTCATAGCCAGACATGTTTGCACAACACTGTCAAACGAATGACACTGCTTGCAGGACAGTGATACGCATAAACAAATATCGCATGATATCAAGACAAACAGAAACACACACACACACACACACA
>NC_068981.1:194051410-194052636 GCF_001194135.2 Octopus bimaculoides
AACATCCATTTTCCTTGCTGGCATGGGTTGGACGGTTCGACTGGGTCTGGGAAGCCAGGAGGCTGCACCAGGCTCCAATCTGATCTGGCAAGGTTTCTACAGCTGGATGCCATTCCTAATGCCAACCACTCTGAGAGTGTAGTGGGTGCTTTTTACATACCACTGGTACAGAAGCCAGTCAGAGTGGCACTGGCATCAGCCATATTCGGGATCACTTTTATTCTTTTACTTGTTTCAGTCATTTGACTGTGGCCATGTTGGAGCACCATATAGATAGATAGTAGACAGACAGGGCTGACCTAGGGCTGAACAACATAAACAGGATAGTTTTATTGAAGTGTTCTCTTTTGTTAGGTAACCTGTTGACTCTTTCCTGTTCTAAAATATAATAGAATATGCACACACACATACACAGTTTTTTCCACTCTACTTGGGCCTTTTTGCTGTAAATCTATTATCTCACACACACACATAAAAGCATAGAATCAGTAGACCTGAGAGGCAAATACAGATTTATTTCCATATGATTCCAACCATTTGTCTTTTACTTGCTCCAGCCATCAGTCTGTGGCCATGCTGGCGCACCACCTTGAAGAATGTTACTTGAACAACTCATCTCCAGAATTTTTTAATTTTTTTTTGTGTAGAGCCTGGTACTTATTTTATTGGCTTTTGCTGAACCACTAAGTTATGGGGACATAAACACACCAACACTGGTTGTCAAGCAGTAGTGGGGGACTAACACACATATACAACAGGCTTCTTTCAGTTTCCATTTACCAAATCCACCTTGACTGGCTTCCATGCCGGTGGCACGTAAAAAGCACCATCCGATCGTGGTCGATGCCAGCCCTCTCTGGCCCCTGGGTCTTGAAGAAGTAAGCTGTTTGGAAAGGGAATTCTTTCACATTTTCTTGAAATTTTATAAACTCTTGCAATATAGGCACAGGAGTGGCTGTGTGGTAAGTAGCTTGCTTACCAACCACATGGTTCCAAGTTCAGTCCCACTGTGTAGCACCTTGGGCAAGTCTCTTCTATGACCTCAGACCAACCAAGGTGAGTGGATTTGGCAGACAGAAACTGAAAGAAGCTTGTCATATATGTGTGTGTATATATATATATATATATAAAAATGAGAAATTTTACACATGCCTTACTTAGGGTTCCAGTTGTGTTTTAGTCAAAAAAAATTATTAACTTCTTGCAGAGTTCGAGCACACGGCAAC
>NC_068981.1:194053768-194057415 GCF_001194135.2 Octopus bimaculoides
TATATATATATATATATATATACATACGTACATACACACACACACACATACATATATATATACATACATACATAGGCACAAGGGTGGCTCTGTGGTAAGTAGCTTGCTTACCAACCACATGGTTCCAGGTTCAGTCCCACTGAGTGGTACCTTGGGTAAGTGTCTTCTATGGCCTTGGGCCAACCAAAGCCTGAGTGGATTTGGCAGGTGGAAACTGAAAGAAGCCCGTCATATATATATATATATGTGTGTGTGTGTCTGTGTTTGTGCCCCAGCATCGCTTGACAACCGATGCTGGTGTGTTTACGTCCCCCGTAACTTAGCGGTTCAGCAAAAGAAACCGATAGAATACAAACTAGGTTTACAAAGAGTAAGTCCTGGGGTCAATCTGTTTGACTAAAGGCGGTGGCTCCAGCATGGCCGCAGTCAAATGACTGGAACAAATAAAAGAATAAAAGATCATCGTCATCATCATACATCCATTTTCCATGCTGGCATGGGTTGGATGGTTTGACAGGAGTTGATAAGGCCAGGAACTGCATCAGGTTCCATCTGTTTTGACATGCTGGATGCCCTTCCTAATGCCAACCACTTCAAAAGCGTATGGGCTGCCTCTTATGTGACACCCCATCACCAGTGTTTTTTTTTCCAGTTTCTCGTTAAACAACATCTGTAGTACAGGCATGTGTGTTGTGTTGATAATTTAAAGATGCTTAAGTGATAAATTCCATTAGAAAGGTAAGTGTTCCGGTGGATCTGTGCGAGCCATCATCTCAGTCTCTGACATAGGGATAATTACCTAATAATTCTTTTATCACCTTCACTGTCTGGCTAGCTTACCTCCATTGACAGACTCTCTCTCCCCCCCTCTCTCTCCCTCTCTTTCCCTAATCTCACAATCTCTTCTTCCTCCATCTTCTTCCCTCTAATCCTTGCCGCTGGTTAGGATTAACCAGTAAGGTCAAGCTGACACGTGTGTGTATGGTTGTATTATCCTACGTGACATTTATCATGTAATAGGTGTTGTTAGCTTATCTACTCACACACACACACACACACACACACACACACACACACACACACACACACACACACACACACTTCTAAATTTCCTCTAGTGGGACATTTCGAGAAGTGTTTGACAAGCATCAAAGATATCTCTCTCTCCTCTCTACCCATTCTGTGAAATGTCCATCAGTGTTAAAGCACTATTAGCTGTGAGACCAGGCAGAGTTGTGTGACAAAGAAAATAGTTTCAGCTCCAATCCTACTGCCGGGCACCTTAGGACAGTGTCCTCTGACATAAACCCCAGATCAACCAGAGCCCCATAAGTGGAATTTAATGCATTGAAACTATACAGGAGCCTGCTGTAGGGACCATTTCTTTTTTTGGAGGCTAGGCTTAACCCCTTTGATACTAACATGCCCAAGACTGACCATTAGTTCTATCATACAAACTTTTTGTTTTAAAGAGATCTAGATTAAAACCTACCATCCAAATATCCTGTTCCTTTATGTTCCAAACACCAAAGAGGTTTCACTAAATTCTTCATTACAGATCCTGGTATGACTGTGTGGTGAGAAGTTTGCTTCCCGACTACATGGTCCCCAGATTCAGCCCCTCTGCATGGCACCTTGGTCAAGTGTCCTCTGTTGTAGCCCTGAGTCAATTCAAGCTTTGTGTGTGTTGTTTACTAGGTAGAAACTGGAAGATGCCTGTCTATATATATATATATATATATATATATATACTCTCTGAGTGGTTGGCGTTAGGAAGGGCATCCAGCTGTAGAAACTCTGCCAAATTAGACTGGAGCCTGGTGTTGCCATCCGGTTTCACCAGTCCTCAGTCAAATCGTCCAACCCATGCTAGCATGGAAAGCGGACGTTAAACGATGATGATGATGATATATTTTAGCTATATATATATATCATCATCATTTAACATCCCTCTTCCACACACACAAACACACATATATATAATTTTGGTGAAAAATGCCTTTCAAAGGCTAATTTATTATATTCTATGAAGTATGTATGTGTTTGATTATTAAGAGTGTGCGTATGTATATATATATATATATATATATATATATATATATATATATATATATACATACACACACATACTTTAGTAATGTAAACAAGCTTCTTCTTGGTCCTATATCTTCACAATCCCTTCTAATAAACAGTAGACATTCTACTATATCTGGATCTCATTTAGTGTTTTTCCTTTTTCCAACTACTCCACTGTATTTACATATTATTTAACTTGTGTCATAAGTCTACCTACACACACACACACTCTCTTTTTCTCTCTCTCTCTTTCTCTCTCTCTCTCTCTCTCTCTCTCTCTCTCTCTCTCTCTCAGTCAACAGCAACCACTACCATCCTGCATATTGTACAGACCAATAAGGGTGCTTCTCACCCTGCTACAAATAGCAACTAAACTTTTATTCCCTTAAATTCCACTCTTCTTACCATTCTTCTTATGTTGCTAATTTAGACAACATTGGCTGACATAATATTAGATACATACAGCCTGAATAATAGTTGGGATGGTCATGGCTGGAATGCTTTTGAACACATGAGTATTTAATTAAGGCTTACTTGAATGTAAACAACATCAACAACAATCCTACCACTTGGTCATGTGATACTAAGTAACATTACCAAGACATTGCATCATACACACACAAACACACACACACACACAACGCGCACACACACACATTACAGTGTTATGGTAACGGATGTCTGCATGATATATTTTGGTTTCTTCATGTTACCCTATCTTAGGTACCCTCAACTGCTGAACTGCTCCCAGTTCGTAGATCTTTCATCTTTTACTTGTTTCAGGTGTTTGATTGCAGCCATGCTATGATGCCAGTGCCGCCTGACTGGCTCCCCGTGCTGGTGGCATGTAAAAAGCACTATCCGAATGTGGTCAATGCCATCTTCCCCACCCCGCCCTGACTGGCTCCTGTGCCAGTAGCACGTAAAAAGCACCATCCAAACATAGCCGATGCCAGTGCCACCTGAGTGGCTCCAGTGCCGGTGGCACATAAAAAGCAGTCACTACACTCTCGGAGTGGTTGGTGTTAGGAAGGGCATCCAGCTGTAGAAACACTGCCAAATCAGATTTGAAGCCTGGTATGGCCTCCTGGCTTGCCAGCCCCTAGTCAAACCATCCAACCCGTGCCAGTATGGAAAACGGACATTAAATGATGATGATCTCTTTTGCCAAACTAAGTTTCAGGGATGTAAACACCCCAACACCAGTTAAGTGGTGAGGGGGAACATACACAATGAGCTAAGTTTCACTTTCTGTCTACCAGATTCAGTCACAAGGCTTTGGTCAGCCTTGGGCTATGGTAGAAGTCACTTGCCCAAGGTGCTATGCTGTGGGACTTTCAGTATATGATTAATGGCATGTAGGGTTTTCATGCCATTAATGATATGCAAAGCACTTCTCCTGCCCCTCATCAAGGAGTCAAGAGCTGCTCTGACCAAATGGCTGTGTGGTTAGTTGTTAACTTTGCATTTTTATTCAAATGGCACCATGTCCACTACTGACCACCCACTACCACACAGTGGGCAAAGAAACAAAGACTTTTGTTAATGATTTCTCTCTTTTGCCCCCCCCC
>NC_068981.1:194057453-194082750 GCF_001194135.2 Octopus bimaculoides
CGGACATTTGATGGTGGTGGTGTGTGTGTTTGTGCCTCCCCCCCCCCAACCACTATTTGACAGCCAGTGTTGGTGTGTTTATGTCCCCTTCCCCTTGTAACTTAGCGGCTCAACAAAACAGACCGACAGAATAAGTCCCATGCTTAAAAAAGAAATAAGTGCAGGCGTCGATTCGTTTGACTAAAAATTGTTGAAGGGGATGCCCCAGCATGGCCATATCCAATGACAGAAACAAGTAAAAGATGAAAACATGTGTTTGTATATATGCAATGTCTGTATACGTGTGTGTGTGTGTGTGTTTTAAGTAGGATCTAGAAATAGCAGTGTTTAAGCAGTTTTTATTTGTTTTGGCTATTTTTGTTTTTCCTGTTTTTGTTTCTTTGCACTCACTGTTTATTTCCTGGTTCATTTAGTGACCAACTTCGTTTCCTCTATTAGTCATTTTACTAACACCTTTACTAACATTACTACTCTATAATGGTGTCTTGTCTGTTCGTTCTGTGTAATTTCAAAATACCAAGCTATTTCACAATCGTTCTTCAATTCTAGGTCACACTGCTAGTTTGACCTTTGTAGAATTCTCTTTTTGTTTTTTTCGTATCTTTTGTTGTCTTGTGACATGATGAAACTAGCTTAATGACTATTGATAAACGAGATAAGATGAAATGATTTGCGTACATAATACCATACCTTTATATTGTAAGTTCAAAATACACCAAGGTTAACTTTGTCTTTCATACTTCTGGGGTTGATACAAGAAGTTGCAGTTAGAGTGGAAGTTAGAGCAACAATGCCCTTACTTCAAACTCTGTAGTTTATATCTGAAACCTTTCATCATCATATTTCTGATGAAATACACTGCCTTTGTTTTAATTATTTTTGTAAATAACAAAGAATTTAGCCAAATAATCGTATTGTGCCTTGGAAGGGTCATTATGCCAATAATAACACACTCACTGATTCCATATCACTTCTTTATTGTTAATCAATTGTTTAAATATGTAACCAACTTACTAATCAATCATTTGTTTCATGTGCTGGTTATACAGTCAATCAGTTGTTTGTGAGTGAAAGTCCCTTTGTTGCTATTCATGACCACTTCAAGGTAATAATAAAGAAGTGGTATTGAACCAGTGTGTGTGTTATTATTGGTGTAATGATCCTCCCAAGACTAGATTTCACATCAAGAATCTTGCAAACCAAATACAAAAATGAAATTAACGAAATAATTTTATTATTATTAAACTGGTGTAACTTGGAATTTGGATTGAAAGGGGGAAATGTGGCTCTGTGGTTATGAAGCATGATTCCCAAGCATGTAGCCTTAGGTTCAGTCTCACTATGCACCAGTTTGAGCAAGTGGATTTGGTAGATAGAAATTGAACAGAACTTATCGTATATACACGTGTATTTTTTATGTACCCTTATTTTGACATCAGCAATGTTGTTCATTTCTTGTCTTCTGTGAAAAATATGTCTAGCAATGGAGGAAAAATGGTCTTGCTTGGAAACAGCTGAGGGTCGGTGACAGAAAGAGCATTCGGCTGTAGAAATTCTCCCTGACCCCTGCAAGCATTGAAAAGTGGACATTAAATGCTAATGGTGGTAATTTAATTGATGAAACAACTGGACAACTCATCACTGACAATGTTTTAATGTTCATTTTTCTATGCTTTCATGGATCAAATGGAAGATTTTCTAAGACAAGATGCCCTTCCTGTCACCAAACCTCCCTTGTTTCCAAGCAAGGTTAATATTTCCCCCATGGCCAGACATGTTTTTTCACAGAAGACTAAAAATGAACAACATTGCTTGTATGATGATGATGCTCATTTACAGCCATCATGTGATGTCAAGATCAGAGTGTACACGCACGCACACACACACACACACACACACACATATGATGAACTTCTTTCAGTTTCTGTCCATCAAATTCTCATCTGAGGCATTGTGTCGTCCCATGGCTATAGTAGAAGATACTTGCCCAAGGTACATTCAGGAGGACTGAACATGAAACCATGAGGTTAGGAGCCAAGCCTCCCACCCACACTCCCATATTTACTTTGTGTGTGATGGACTTTTCGCAACCCAATTCTTTGATTGGAAACACTTACCAAGACATTGCACTGTGGAACTCATCCTGGACTGGCATGGTTGCAGTGGGAGCTTCTTAACTGCACGGTCACACCTAGCCCCATATCCATCCATCCATACTTACAGTTGAGATATGCTAATGCCAGCTTAATTGCACCTCAGCCATGTGGTATATCCAGCCTTGCAGACATGCCATACTGTGTCCTCTACTGCAACATGAACTGCAACACTCATACAGTATAGGTGAATGTGTTGTGAGTTAGGGATTAGTGACATAGCTGTTCATTATGGGACTTAGGAAGTGTGGTGTGGCCTTGACTCTGTGCTTGTTGATTAACTCAGGTCAGCTTTGATGAAACGCAGGTGTTGTGTGGGTGTATGAAAGAGTGATACCTTTGCAGTATTTGTATAAAAGAGAGAGAGAGATACTTCTGTAATGTGTGGGTTTGTGATAGCTCTCTGCAGTGTGTATGGGTGGCAGAAAGAGGGGTAAATGATCAGTAATACAGAAGGTGGGGGAGGGCCTTGAAATTAGTCTTGTAATTAAACTGTGTATTTATAATATTGATTAATAAAAACACACAGCAAATATAGCCACTAGGCTGTTTTTTTAGTATCCTAATCGGTTGGAAGTTTAGTTTTAAAAGCCTTTGGCGATGCCATTGTGGAATTTTGTATTATTAACAAAATAGAATAAAAATTACATTGTTGAAGATGGATTAATTTTATTCCTACTAAAATGTATTGAAGAAAATCTGTATCTGTAGAAAGTCAAAAATCCAAATCAAAAACTGACATCTTAGAAATGGGACTGTTTCTCTTAGATCTTCCTTCACAAACTACTAAACCCTTCTGTCCCCAAATTTCTGTTGAAATACACTGCCCTGGTTTTATTAAATTTTGATAAAGACAAAGAATTTAGTATAACTTTGTCAGGTGTTTAGATCATAAATTAATATGAAATATTGGTGGAAAGTTTTAATGTAGATCTCTTTAAGCCTTATGTTACCATATTTCTGGTGAAGTACACTGGCTTTGCTTCACTTAATATTGAAAATAATGAAAAATGTTGTAAAATAACTGTTTTTATTGAACTGATGTTTAGAATACAAATTAACATGAAATCTTGAATATCTTAAATAGAAAACCTATCAGGTCTAAATCTCTGAACAAGAAGCATGCAGCAACAGTATGATAGAGTAAAGTTTATTTGCCAACATAAAGTGGCAGTCCTGATTAGGATCAGTGTTACTGTTATTTAGCCTACTTTGAATATTTTGATCACTATAAAATGTGAAGTTTATATCATAGAACCAGGAGCAGTTTTGGATGGGTTTGTATCAAAAGGGTTAAGAAGTTTGTATGTTGGGAACCAGAGGGAACCAGTTCAAATGTGTATCATTCTGTAAAACAAACTCCTATTTAACCCTTTTGTTATCAAGGAGCAGCTTCAGGTGGTTTGGTCCAGTGCAGGGAACAAATTAGTCTCTGTGAAACTGGAAATTTTAATGCATTTTATCAATTTATATTTTTTATGACACCATTGGTTCCATCTTTTGACTCTGCAGCCTTCTGTGTGTGTGTGCGTGCGTGTGTGTGTTATCCTTAAGTTTGTAATATTAGTCTGATATTTCTCTTGAGTAAGATGGCGAAATGCTTAACGGTATTTCGTCTGATATTACGTTCCGAGTTCAAATTCTACAGAGGTCAACTTTGCCTCTCATCCTTTTGTGGTCGATAAATTAAGTACCAGTTGTGTACTGGGGTCGATTTAATTGACTGGCCTCCTCCCCAAAAATTTTGGGCTTTGTGCCTAGAGTAGAAAAGGATATCCCTGTTCAGTATGTGTAGTATCCTGTGTCTGGTATTTCTGTGCCGTGTGTGTGTGTGTCTGCAGTGTCTCATAGAGATCTTTTATATATGCTGAAGTAATATTAGAAAAACGGCTTGGGAGTAGGAGATGCTTGACCTACATTTAACATGGGGTGGATGAAGATAGTATAACTAACTAGTATGGGGGGGGGGCTGAGGTTGCAAGACATGTTTAATAGGTTTATAATATGACACTGCTGCTGCTGATGATGATGATGATTAACATGGTAATGTCATTTGTTATTTGATTCTCCTTCTACATGGTTAGATTCTCCATCAAGCTTTTCTATCGAGGACATAACCTTTACTCTGTTAATTTTCGTGTTGCTTTTTATTTTTTTAATCCCAAATTAACTTCTAGATTTGAGGTTTCTAAACTATCTCTCTCTTTCTTTCTCTCTCTCTCTCTCTTTCTCTCTCTCTCTGTAGCTTCTTTCATTCTAACAGCAGCAGCACCACCTCCTCCTCTCTTGCCTTTCCAATGTCCATGACTTTTTTGCTACTACCACTTACAACCCTCTCCCACCTTTGGAAATGTCGGTAGGGCCACCATTCTCCCCAATGGTATCTCTAGTGCAGCACCACTCACACCTTTCTTTGCAGATGTGGCAGTCTATCTAGTTTTATCAACATGACCTGCCCTTTTGGAAATAACCCCAGTTCCAATATCCACCACATACACACATACACTACTTTTTAAAGTATCTATAGTGCAGGAGTGGCTGTGTGGTAAGAAGCTTGCTTCCTAATCTCATGGTTCCAGGTTCAGTCCCACACTGCGATGCACTTTTGCCAAGTGTCTTCTACTATAGCCTTGGGCCAACCAAAACCTTGTGAGTGCATTTGGTAGATGGAAACTGAAAGAAGCCCGTCATATATGTGTGTGTTTGTCCCCCCACCCCACTCCCACCGTTGCTTGACAACCAATGCTGGTGTGTTTACGTCCCCGAAACTTAGCGGTTCGGCAAGAGAGAGTGATACAATAAGTACTAGGCTTACAAAGAATAAGTCCTGGGATTGATTTGCTCAATTAAACGCGGTGCTCCAGCATGGCCGCAGTCAAATGACAAACAAGTAAAAGAGTAAAAGAATACACATACGTGTATGTGTGTGTGTGTCTCTCTGTCTGGGTTTGTCTCCCACCACCGCTTGTGTATATGTCCCCGTAACTGAGCAGTTCAGCAAAAGAGACCAATAGAATAAGTACCAGGGTCGATTCATTCGGCTAAAAATTCTTCAAGGCATTGCCCTAGCATGGCCACAATCTAATGGCTGAAACAAGTAAAAGATAAAACATTCTGCAACCACTGCTACTTTATTGTTGGATGTCTATCCACTCGTGTGTGTGTGTCTGTTTGTGTGTACACACCCACACACACATATAGAACACAGCACAGACATGTGAGAGTTCCAATTGTTAGAATGCAAGCAATTAGTATGACGACCAGTCATTATGTCAATATTATCATCTCTCTACATAAAAGTTTGGTTTTATACTTAATATATTGTAATAAAGTCTTTTACTACTACCCCCCTCTTCTTACTTACTTCCCCTACCACCACCACCACCTCTCTCTCTCTCTCTCTCGTTTGCTCTGCAATAAGCCACCATCTAACAACAATATATACCCAGTTTTATAGGCCCTGACCTTCTTCTAACAAACACAACCAATCAATAATCGTATTCACACACATCTCACTGACTCACTTTATTTCTGAGGTTACTACTGTTCCTTCTTTTTTTCTTTTTTTTTTATGTATTCCCAAGCAATTTCTCCAGCCACAGACTCTGTGAAATTTACATTCTCATACCATTATCACCATCACCATCGTCATTATTAATAGCCGTGTGTGTTCTTCTTAATGCCAAAGTAATATATGAGTTTAACTTGCAGTGGTCAGTGGCACATATTTGAACAGCAACAACGACAACAAGTATATCAAATACCATACGACAGTGGTTCGTAACTGGGGGTCCATATAAGATTCTGTTGTTAAAATTCATGAGCAGGCGTGGCTGTGTGGTAAGAAGCTTGCTTCCCAACCACATGGTCCCGGGTTCAGTCCCACTGCGTGGCACCTTGGGCAAGTGTCTTCTACTATAGCCTCAGGCCGACTAAAGCCTTGTGAGTGAACTTGGCAGACTGAAAGAAGCTCGTAAAAGAATGGCAAAAAAAATAAGAGTAAATTGCTTACACTCCTACAATACACTTAATTTAATTAAAATTTTTTTAATACAGTTTCTAATAATATTTAATTATGAAGATATAATAGGATTTTTAAAAATTAGAAAAGCTATGGGGTCTCTCTGAGTAAAACGGCTCAAAGGGGTCCATAGGTACAGAATGGTTCAGAAAGACTGATACCAAATAAATTCTTGATTTATTAAAATTAACCTTGGCTTTGGACACTAAACTCGGCTTGCGAAGACCTGTTGGGATAAGTGAAATCGAAATCGTGATGGCACAAGCACCGACCAAGTGTGATCATTGCCAGAGCAGCTGTCTGGATTCCGTGCCAGTGGCACTTAAATAGCAACACTTGTGCTGGTGGCACATGAAAAGTCATTCGAGCGAGGTCGTTGCTAGTGCCACTGGACTGGCTCCTGTGCAGGTGGCACGTAAAAAACACCATTTTGAGCGTGGCCATTGCCAGTATCACCTGACTAACCTTCGTGCCGGTGGCACATAAAAGCACCCACTACACTCTGTGAGTGGTTGGCGTTAGGAAGGGCATCCAGCTGTAGAAACTCTGCCAAATCAGATTGGAGCCTGGTGCAGCCATCTGGTTCGCCAGTCCCTAGTCAAATCGTCCAACCCATGCTAGCATGGAAAGCGAATGTTAAATGATGATGATGATATATGTATGTGTGTGTGTGTGTATATATATATATATATATATGTATGTATGTATGTTCGTGTCTCTTTGCCCCCCCCCCATCATTGTTTGACATCCCGAGGTTAGTGTGGCTGCAGTCTAATGACTGAAACAAGTAAAAGCTAAAAGATGAACATCTACAGTTTACTTGAGAAACAGGAGTAGTAGTACTCAATAAAGGTGATAGTTTTAGCTTGGTACTTATTTTGTTGGTTCCTTTTGTCAAACCACTAGGTTACAGGGACTTAAACACAACACCACCAGTTGTCAAGCAGTGTTGAGAGACAGACACAGAGAAACACAGGTGCCATGCAGTGGGGCTGAACCTGGAACCACATGGTCGGGAAGCAAACTTCTTATCGCACATTGTTGCATATTATAGATTTTTGCCTTATAAGGCTGAAAGTACAAAAACAAAAAAAAAGGTTAATAAAAACCCTGGCTCCCATCTACTTCGTCGCTCTCCCTTCCCATCAATCTCATTTATTGGGCACTGACTGTTTCATGTCTCAAACAAGTTTTTGAGAGGAAAACATTTCAACGTTATTGATCAATTGATTGATTGCCTTTTGATTGCTTCTGGCATATTGGTTTTCATCTGTTGTTTTTGCACACACACACACTGTGCACAGATACACATAAATGTGTTCTTAACACACACGTCCACACACACACGTCCACACACACACACACACACACGTGATGTTGTTTGGGCTTGGTCATCTGATTAACCAAATTTACTTTACCTGAAAATAGTTTGAATGGATTTAGCTGGAGCACATTGATTATAGGGTCACCTTGGGATTAAGCAGTGATACAAACCCCAATATTCTGTTGCTGAGTCATAAATCTCTTATCTTTTACTCATTTCAATTATTAGACTGTGACCATACTGGGGCCCCTCCTTGAAAAGTTTTAGTCAAACGAATCAACTTCTGTACTTTTCTGCCAAACCACTAACTTACAAAAAAAACATCAACACCGGTTGGTAAGCAATGCTGGGAAACAAACACAAAAACATACACACACAAATACACACACACACATATTCTCATCACCATTATTTAATCTCCATTTTCTATACTGGCATGGATCGGTCAGTTTGACAGGAGCTGGCAGGTCAGAGAGCTGCACCAGGTTCCAATTGTCTGTTTCAGCATGGTTTCTACAGCTGGACGCCCTTCCTAATGCCAATCACATTTCAGAGTGTGCTGAGTGCTTCATATGTGGCAACAGCACGGGTGGTTTATACGTGGCACCAGGACCCACAAACTTTCAAATGATAGGGGGACATAAATAGCCCTTTTACTATCACCAAATGCTTGATACAACTAAAGGGAGCTAAGAACCTCGCATCTGTGCTCACTCGCCAGCCTGAGTAATTTGAAGGATTTGTGATGCAAGTACTCAATACTTTGTGAGTGGTATATTCAAAGCAACACATGACAAGCAAGCATGATTTTGGTAGCATGTGTCATACTTTCTCTAATTGTAAATGTAAACACTTTTTTGACCATCCCACTTTTGACCAAGTGGAACATCAAGTTGTAGGTAAAGAGTACTGTACTCACAATTGGCTGGTACTCATTTCAACTGAGTCGGCTGGAACAACATGAAATGATGTTTCTTGCTTGAAAACACAACGCACTGCCCGGGCCAGGAATCGGACCCACAACCTTATAATCTCAATCTCAACACCTTCACTATTTGGCCATGTGCTTTGTGTATGTTTTTATCTGTCTGTGTGTCTGTTTGATGCTTAATGGGGTGGTAGGGTGGAATGTGAACATCAGGGAGAAAGTTTTTAAAAAACAGTTGTTTTCAAATGAAGTCTCTTATGATATTTGTTCCATGCTAAGTTACACCCACTCCCTTGTTACTTGTGAGAAATGCAGTGAACCGATGATTAGTCTGTTAAGGATCTTTTACAAACAACGCTTTTGTTGACTGATTGCAATATAAAAGGAATGAATGCAAAATACATAGATTAAGATATTTATGTGTGTGCATGTATAGATAGGTAGGTAGGTAGGTAGATATGTAGATAGATAGATAGATAGATATGTAGGTAGGTAGGTAGATAGATAAATAGATATGTACTTCTAATATAGGATAAAATTTTTCAAAAAATTTCATTAAGTGGCCAGCATATTAAATTACCTTTTCAGGTGAAAATTATAAACAATTATAAATAAGAGCAAAAGAAAAAATTTCTATGCCAATTTGCTGAGAAATAGACTTTCAATCGTCAATCACCACATTCAATAGACATCACTATAAATACACATCGTTATTCATAGTATGTATATTGTATGTGGTGATTGACGATTGAAAGTCTATTTCTCAGCATATTGGCATAGAAATTTTTTTCTTTTGCCCTTATTTATAATTGTTTAGACAGACAGATAGATATGTAGGTAGACAGACAGATAGATATGTAGGTAGACAGACAGATACACACATATATATACACATATATAATTGGCACTGTTCTTGGTTATCTCAGTTAACTGCAGGTTGTGTATTTGTGTTGGTGCCTGTTGCTTAGATATTTTTGGATTGTGATTAATGTAACAAGTTGTGCTGCTCAATGATTTATCATATATGTGACTAATTTATTGATTATCATCAGCTATGTCCTACCTAACATTTGTCAGGTTTATTTTGTTTGTACCTGCTTATAGTCCATGAAATTTCCCCCTTTATTAGACTGAAAAAAAAAAAAAAAAACTATATTTCACTTCACATTTGTTAATTGTTAGTAATCCTCACTAATTAGTTATAGAGCATGATTAGCGATTTATATTAACCCTTTCGTTATTGTATTTATTTTGAGATGCTCTGTGTTTCTTTCAATTATTTTAGATATAACAAAGAATTTAGTAAAATAACTTAATTATCATTCAGCTAGTGTTAGGAACATAAATTGTGACCATGGTTTGGTGGAAGATTTTAATTCAAAACTTATGAAAACAAGACATTTGTACTGCAGAGCCCAAGCCGGTTTCAGCCGGTGAAGGAACCATGTTTTCCTTTAGGGACCCCACACAATCGGTGAAACTCTACAGCAGCTCAGTGCTCCTGGTGAGATAGCTAACCACTTTGTGGCATAAACTTTCCTCTTAGTTATGTGTGGCTCCAGGATTCAGTCCCACTGCCATCAATATTCAGCTGATGGAAAGGGCAGAGAAGCTGTCTAATAGGTTGTACCTATTCACAATTGCGAGACTTAACTCATTTCTCTAGTTGATACCACCACTTGGCCCTCGCTTGCCCTTAATGAGGTCCACTCTGTTGCAAAGATTTTTGACAAGATTTTCAGTCTGAGGTTGAGTTGTGTCATTATTTCTTCATTGTTCCATAAGGGTGATTGTGGGGGTTCTACTCTTTCACCTCTGACTATCACGTAACACCTTAATCCTTCGATTACCCTATTTTGGTTAAAATATATGGACTTTGTTTCAGCAAACTTTGAAAATACTGAATTTAGTAAAATAACTTTGTCATGAGCATGGCTGTGTGGTAAAAAGTTCCCAGTCACATGGTTCCAGGTTCAGTTCCACTATGTGGCATTTTGGGCAAGTAGCTTCTACAATAGCCCCAGGCCAACCAAAGCCCTCTGAGTGGATTTCGTAGACAGAAACTGAAAGAAGCCTGTCATTCTTACAGTCATTCTGCTAGAACTGGTACACAATATTGTTTCAATATTCCCTTTTTCAGTTGATCCTTGCATAGGACATAATTCCAACATTTGTTAACGCTCCTCCTCTCCCATAGATACAGTCAACCCAATGCTTCATTAGGGCCCAACACACACAACTCACCATGACATTATTTTGAACTTATTGTCTGCACTTTGCACTTTGCACACACACACACACACACACACACACACACACACACACACTCATCTGATGAGCTTCCACTCATTTTCCACCTACCAAATTTCATAATATGGCGTTAGGAAGGTCATCCAGCTGTAGAAACTCTGCCAGATCAGATTGGAGCCTTGTGCAGCCATCTGGCACACCAGTCCTCAGTCAAATCGTCCAACCCATGCTAGCATGGAAAGCAGACATTAAACAACAACGATGATGGTGATGATGATGAAAGCTCTGAAAGTAGACACCTACCAATGAGATTGAACCAGCAACTGATGGTTGTTGAATAAACTTTCTTCTTAAAACAAAACGGCCATGACTGAGCTCATTTATTATAACAGATCTGATTGAATGTCATCGGGAAGATTAGTTATAGTGTTGCTTGTAGTTGTTGTAGATGTTTAGTAGGTCAGTGACTTAGTACTGTAAACATAATAGAATAAATGAACCAGTTATGTGCAGGAGAGCAAGAGGTGGAGGTCTGCCTCTAAGCTACCAATTGCATCATTGTTCCCCAACCCTTAGGATATAGTCCATGTCTTGTGGAACTTTGACACAATTAGATCTTTTCTTGTTTTTTCATAACAATAAACCAAGACCTTTTAAAGTGTCTTTAAAAGGTTTTGCTGTGCTAATGGGAATAACTGCCACTCCACTGGTAACGACAACGAATGTTCCAGTTGATCTGATCAGCAGAACAGCCTGCTTATGAAATTAGCATGCAAGTGGCTGAGTATTCCACAGGCACGTGTACTCTTAACATAGTTCTTGGGGAGATTCAGCATGACACAGAGTGTGACATGGCCAACCCCTTTGAATTACAGGTGCAACTCAATTTTTGCCAGTTGAGTGGACTGGAGCAACATGAAATAAAGTGTCTTGCTCAAGGACACACTGTACCAGTGGGAATTGAACACACAACTTTACAATCAAAAGCTGACTACCCTCACTGCTTAAGGCATATGCCCTCACTAGCCCTGCGCCTTCACTTTGCTCTGCTGAGTCCAGAAGAATCCTTAAAGAGATTTCACATTGATCCTTTTTTTGTTGTATTTCTGTTGAAATTCACTGTCTTCGTTTTAATTAATTTTGAAAATAACGAAGAATTTAGCGAAAACAAAGGCAGTGAATTTCACTCTATTATCCGGATATGTGAATAGCATAAATTACAGTAGTCCATTAATCCTTCTTTATCAGCTACATTGTGACTTCACATAATAACCAAAATGTTTATAAGTCCTTTCACCCTTAAAATATAAACTGCCAACAGCAATATATAAACTGTTATCTATATATATATATATATATATATATAAAATTTGAAAAAGAAGTTTAAAATGTGGATTATCAAATTATATTAACAAACTCTCCTAACTGGATATGTAAAATTTTATAATGAAGAATTTAGTGAAATAACTTTGTCATGAAGTTTTTTGGTGAGTGGTTTTGTTTTAAATCACTTTAAAACAGGGAATTTGTATTACAGAACCAGGGGTGGTCTTAGATGGATTGATATCAGGAGGGTTAACCAAGACCTTATTGACCAAATTTCCTTACATTCCGTTTCATCATCATCATTTAGCATCTGTTGTCCATGCTGGCATGGGTTGGACAGTTTGACCGGGGCTGGAAGGCTGCACCAGACTCTGGTTTGATTTGGCATGGTTTTTATGTGCCGCCAGCATGGGTGCCATTTGCATGACACTGGTATCTGTCATGGCTACAATTTTGCTCAGCTTGATGGGTCTTCTTCTCAAGCACAACATAATGCCAAATGTCTTAGTCATTGCATTAGTGAGGCCCAACACTCGAAAGAAACTCAGCCACTTTGCCTCCCTGTGGCCCAACACCCAAAATGAGCTCAGACACTTTCCCTCCGTTTAGATATAATAGCCTGCACAATGAATATTATTGCAGTGGGTATGGTTTGTGCAGGGCCAGTCTCACTCTCTCATCCTTCAAACTTGTATTGGTCAACTGCAACAAGTGCTATAAGCTCAGTAGTTATCTGGATTCAGGATTTGCATGGAGTACCCTTCTCTTAGATGAGCAGCTTAAGATCCTCATCGTCCTTTGAGGAGTCTGTGAGTGACCTTCTTCTGGGGGCAGCTCCATGAAATGCTAATTAGCTGAGACCTTGATAGGTCAGAGTAGACCCAGGAACGGAAGTGGCCAAGGGATGGTTCCACACTCCTCAAAACCTGAAACTCTACCCAGGACAGACATTTGCATATAATTAGTCTATATATAGCACTATGTCTTGTGGCACTTTAAGCAGCCTCTCTCAGACATTTAGGGCTTAGGTGAAGCCCCAATTGGGAGACATTGATCTACCCCAAAGATGCATTTCAATCCTGATGACTACACAGTTATACCACCTCTGTAAGATCTGTGATATGATATATTCAGCTGTAACATCTACGTCTTCTGTTGACTTGTGTCAGAGACATTGTTAGCCACATTCCATAATGCCATTAATTATAGAATTTTCATGGCTGCGTTTTATTATTGCCCCTTTCAAAGCTGGAATACCGAAAGTCACTGTTTCTCACAGCCATTGTTGGGTTTTACATCCTCACACACCTTTAGAGCAGAACCAGTGTTAAGAAGACCCACTCGGGGTGTTGTCACTGTTTGCTTCAAGGGACCTGGGAAGCCCTAGTATCAATCGATTAAATCAGACCCAGTATTTGATCTTCTGGAAGGATGAACCATAGGATTTGAACTTGGACTATAAATGGCCATAACTAAGTGCTACGCAGCCACAATTCTGCTAATCTACCCCTTTTTAACATTGTCAATTAGGGAGATTGTTACGACCCTCACCAGGTCAACACTGATCAAGGAAACCTACGGTCACAGATGACAGTGAGTGATTTGAAGGAAATTAGGCTGCTATTTCTCGATAGGTTGTGTGAATACATAGAGGTTCACATATAGGCTTATAAATATTATTTATTTGGTGTTATTTGGTGCACAGTGCAGAAAATCTGGGACAGATTAAGTGATAAATGCAGAAGCTTCTAATTCATGTTAATAGATAAACAGAATTTATTGGGGGGGGGGCTATTTGATTCCGTTTATTTTTTTTTTGTTTTTGTTAAACATTTAGTATTTGATGATAAATTTGATCAAATAACAATGGAAACTCCTTGCTAATGAGGTTAATACTTCAATAACTTGTTAGCAAGGTTAACAATAATAATAAGTTAAATATACTGTGAGAGAGATTAAACTAATTGAAACACTTAGCACAATTGGCATATCTGCTTCTGATTGTGTGTGTACATGCGTGGTTTACAATCATTGTAGATGTAGTAGGGTCAAAGAGTTAAGTTCACTTTACAGCCATAAGATCTCGGGTTCAATCACATTTTGTGACATCTTGGGCAGCTATCATTTTCAGCCTTTATCTCATGAGTGAAATTCTTATTTCTTTATTGCCCACAAGGGGCTAAACATAGAGGGGACAAACAAGGACAGACAAAGGGATTAAGTCGATTACATCGACCCCCCCCCCCCAGTGTGTAACTAGTACTTAATTTATCAACCCCCAAAAGGATGAAAGGCAAAGTCGACCTCGGTGGAATTTGAACTCAGAACGTAAAGACAAACAAAATACTGCTAACGTTTCTGCCAGCTCACCACTGAGAAATTCTGTTAGTGGAAACTGTAGAGAAGCCCACTGAGCAGATTGTTGCTTGTAATTCAAAAGATATAACTTTAACACACAGTGTTGTGCTGGTTCTGCCTAAGAATTAAGTTTAAGGCTACATGTGTCTGGAATACTCAGCCACTTGCACAACTGAATCCTCTTCACCTTACAATGGAGGCCCACCACCACCGTCACTACCAAAGAGGTTCCAATGACAGTTCCTGTTGACCATTTTGACTATGTTTTTTTTATATTATAGGCTTAAGTGATACCTGTCATATGCCAGGTAACTTTTTCCACCATGGGTAATATTGAGTGGTGCCACGTATAAAGTTTGTTTCCTAATCACATGGTTCTCGGTTCATTCTCAGTGTATGGCACCACCTTGAGCGAGTGTCTTCTACTATAGACCCAGGCTAACCATGCCTCGTGAGTGGATTTGGCAAAGAGAAACTGAAGAAGCCCATCATATATGTATATATCGAAATCAAAATGGGAAACTGTAGTTGTGGCCGATACCAGTGCCTCCTGACTGGCTCCCATGCTGGTGGCACGTAATGAGCGCCATTCAAACTTGGGTCGATGCTAGTGGCGCCTGACTGGCTCCTTGTGCCAGTAACATGTAAAAAGCACCATCCGAACACAGTCGGTGCCAGTCCCCCACTGACTGGGCTCCTGTGCCAGTGGCACATAAAAAGCACCATCCAAATATGATCGGTGCCAGTCCCCCCCCCCCCCCCCCCCGCCGATTGGCTCCTGTGCCGGTGGAACATAATAAGCACCATTCAAGCGTGGACCGATGCCAGTGCCGCCTGACTGGCTCCCTGTGCCAGTGGTATGTAAAAAGCATCCAGTACACTCTTGGAGTGGTTGGCATTAGGAGAGGCATCCAGCTGTAGAAACCTTGCTAGATCAGATTGGAACCTGGTGCAGCCTCCTGGCTTCCCAGACCCCAGTCGAACTGTCCAACCCATGCCAGCATGGAAAGCGGACGTTAAATGATGATATATATATATATATGTGTGTATGTATGTATGTATATATATATATGTATTTTTGGTGTTAGGAAGGGCATCCAGCTATAAAAATCCTGCCAAAACAGTCACAGAAGTCTGGTGCAGGCTTCTGCCTGGCCGGCTCTTGTCAATCCGTCCCACCCATGCCAGCATGGAAAGCAGACATTAAATGATGATGGTCTGTGTGTTTGACTTTGTTCTCCACCACTTCTTGACAACTGGTATTGGTTTGTTTATGTCTCCATAACTTAGTGGTTCAGCAAAAAGAGACCAGTAGAATAAGTACCAGGCTTAGTCAACTCATTTGACTGAAATTTTCAAAGTGGTGCCCCAGCATGGTTGCAGTCTAATGACTGAAACAAGTAAAAGATGAGAGATGTCCACTAATTATGGTTTAACTTTTAACGAATCCCTTGTACAAAATTATATTAATTTTCAAAAGGGTTTTTTTTTAGCCTCGATGCAAATCTCTCGTTTGTACTCCCTCCAACAACTACTGTCATTTATACCTCACCTCTCCCATCACTATGGTTCTTTCTCTCTCCTCATCCTGCATCTCTTCCATTAATTCTCTCTCTCTCTTTATATAATGTAAAGTATGACTGGCAAAACCAATTAACATTTGTCTCAGTTATAGAGATTGTTTGTACTAATGAGGTCATTATAACATTGAAACAGGTTCAAAGTTATCTCATACTCATTAACTTGTATTGTTTTATTTATTTCTAGTTATTCTCTTCTCTTCTATTTCCTGTATGAACGAGGTTAATTCTAACTTACCTATTGTTTAAAATATTGTTTTTAACTGGTTGTTTAGTACAAAACACTTGTGACAGTCTTATGTTGTCCTTTTTCATGTGATGGTCAAATATTACAGTTTTGACAAGAGGCTAGCAGTGGCAGCACCAGCTGTGCTTGTGTGTATAGACTTATATTTTACGAAGCTTACAGGCTTATGACACCTTGTTAATTAAACCACTTCACAAATTAATTAAGTCACTTCATAGTATAAGATGTGTTAGGTGGGTGGCAATGGGAGGGTTCTGCACTGTGGGGGAAGACAGACAGAGAGAGCAAAGCTTAATTGAAGGAGAAATCCAAACTTCACCATTTGTTATTATTCACTACCCTGTTTCAGCAGCGGGGTGGAGTACCCTGACAGACAGACAGACAGTCATACATATATCCATGTGCATTCACACACACTGACCTCGTGCATATGTACCCGTTAAACATACACTTGCATAATAATCATCTCTGAATATACAATAGCATTATACACCCACCTTCGTGAACTTTAATACATTCACAGCTCTACACGGAGACAGTGAGGAGGCACGGTGAGCTAATAGTTGCGGGCTGACCTAAAATATTTCACTGATAAACTACTAACCACTCTACTACTACTACTACTGGTGGCAGTGGTGGTGGCAGTAGTAGTAGTAGTAGTAAAAACAGCTGTTGTAGTTTACTTTACAAATCTATATATGGTTGTGCGTATTCAGTGAAGGTTGAATGTGATCGATCTTATAAACCTATATATTTCTGTGTGTGTGCGTGTGTGTGCGCTTACCATAACTTGTAGACTGGAAAAGACCAGTTGTATAAATCTATATATTATGTATATAATTTTTGAAGGTTGAATAAAGCTATTCATATATAATGTATATTAGTGTTTGTACATGTGTGTGTGTGTGTGTGTGTGTGTGTATTATATATAGATATATATATATATAACCGCCTGACTGGCCTTGTAGGGTTTTCGAGCAAGATCGTTGCCAATGCCCCTGGACTGGCTCTTGTGCGGGTGGCACATAAAAGACACCATTTCGAGCGTGGCCGTTTTCGTGCGGGTGACACGTAAAAGCACCCACTACACTCTCTGAGTGGTTGGCGTTAGGAAGGGCATCCAGCTGTAGAAACTCTGCCAAATTAGATTGGAGCCTGGTGTAGCCATCCTGGTTTCACCAGTCCTCAGTCAAATCGTCCAACCCATGCTAGCATGGAAAGCGGACGTTAAACGATGATGATGATGATATATACACACACACATTTAGTGAAGGCACATGGCTTACTGCTTAGGGTGCTGCATTCACAATTGCGAGATCATGGGTTTGATTTCCAGACCAAGCTTTGCGTTGTGTTCTTGAGCAAAGCACTTCACTCACGTTGCTTTGCAATCATTTCGACACCTGACATGTATCCAGTTGCACCTGTACAGATAATGTCGATTTGGAGGGAGTGAGCTTATGTCTACACAAACATTTGATCACTATAAACAAATCATCTGTGTGGTTGTTCAGTAAGAAATTATTGAACCCTCATACATCGTCTAACGATGGTAGAGTCCATTATTATATATACTTGTATAAAGAATATTAGGAGTTTAATTCACTTGTGATCTAAATGAATAGATATGCACTATAACAAGTCAACTGTTAGGTTCGAAGGTCAGAGCTAAGGCTAGATATAAGGATCCATGTTAGGGTTCCATTATAGCCTGTATATTATTATATTAGAGGAAAAATCAAAACCAAGGCAGAATCAGTATCTCAAGTCATTTAGAAAAATTTAATTAAAATTCACCTTACCCTAATTAAATTATTCTAAATGACCTGAGATGCTCGTTCTGCCCTGGTTTTGATTTTTCCTCTCGTATAATTTTCAAATATATATATATATATATATATATATATATATATATATATATATCCGTGTGTGTGTATAGATTCAGCATGATACAGAATGTGAGAAGGCTGGCCCTTTAAAATATGGGTCCAACTTGTTTCTGCCAGCTGAGTGAACTGGAACCTTGTGAAATAAAGTGTCTTGCTCAAGGACACAATACACCACTAAATATCGAGCTCCTGACCCTATGATCATGAGTTGGATATCCTAACCACTAAGCCATCATACACACCTTCATTTAACTTACGCATTTAAAGTTTCATGGGTATAGCATATGTCCACATCATCAGATGTTTGGAGAAGAGTGGAGAGAAATTAAAAGAATTTTAAAATGGCTTTTAAGTGAAAGTAGTTCACCCTCCTTTAGATACTAATGTAGGTAAACCAACCACATGGCTTTAGCTGACCGATGGAGGCCTAAATACTCTTATCTAAAAGCCATTTTTAATTTCTTTTATATCCCCTTCATTTGAACATCTGATGATATAGACATGTCCTACAGCAATGTGGAATTGAAACGTGTGTATGTGTGTGTTTTATTATTTCAATGTCTGCCTTTTTTTCATGTGTAGGTTAAATGGAGGTGTGTATGGCTTAATGATTAGGATATTCAGCTCATGATCATGAAAAGCACCATTCGAGTGTGATTATTGCCAGTGCCACCTGACTGGCTTCCATGCCGGTGGCACATAAAGAGCAGCATTCAAGCGTGGTCGATGCCAGTGCCGGCTGACTGGTCCTGTGCTGGTGGGATATAAAAAGCACCATTCAAGTGTGGCCGTTGCCAGTGGCACATAAAAATCACTCACTACACTCTTGGAGTGGTTGACGTTAGAAGGGCATCCAGCTATAGAACCCTTGCCAGATCAGATTGAAGCCTGGTGCAGACTTCTGGCTTGCCAGTTCTCAGTCAAACCATCCAACCCATGCCAGCATAGAAAGCAGATGTTAAACGACGACCGTAGGGTCATGAGCTCAATACTTAGTGGTGAGTTCTGTCCTTGAGCAAGACACTCAGCTGGTAAAAATGAGTTGTACCTGTAATTCAAAGGGGTCAACCTTGTCACACTCTGTGTCATGCTGAATCTCCCTGAGAACATTAAGGGTATGTATACCTGATAAGTATTCATGAGCAGGTTGTTCTGTTGATTGAATCCACTGGAACCCTCATTGGCATAACCGATGAAGAGCCAGGCCAGGGTTAATGAAATTTATTGAGGCAGATTTTCTAAGGCAGGATTCTCTTCTTGTATCAACCCTCACCTGTTTTTGAGCAACGTAATATTTTCCGTAGTTCTCAGAAGAAACAAATGGTACAATGGCCAGGTGCGACTGTGTGGTAAGAAGCTTGCTTCCCAACCACATGGGTCTGGGTTCATTCCCACTGCATGGCACCTTGGACAAGTGTCTTCTGCTATAGCCTCAGGCCGACCAAAGCCTTGTGAGAGGATTTGGTAGACAGAAACTGAAAGATGCCTGTCATGTGTGTCTGTGTTGTCTCCCACCATCACATGACAACCAATGTTGGTATGCTTACATCCCCGTAACTTATGCTATCAGTCTCTTTTGCCGAGCTGCTAAGTACTAGGCTTGCAAAGAATAAGTCCTGGCGTCAATTTGTTCGACTAAAGGCGGTGCTCCAGCATGGCCTCAGTCAAATGACTGAAACAAGCAAAAGAATACGTTTCATGGGAGATTGCATACAAAAAACACCATTTATATGACAGGCATATTTGTTTACAGTTAGCAATGATACGCACAATAGGCTTCTCTCAGTTTCCATCTACCAAGTCCATTCACAAGGATTTGGTCCTCTTCGGGCTTTAGTTGAAGACAATAGTTGAGGATGATATGCAGTAGGACTAGCTATATATACATAGGTCGTTGCCAGTGCCGCTGGACTGGCTCCTGTGCAGGTGGAACGTAAAATACACCATTTTGAGCGTGGCCGTTGCCAGTACCGCCTGACTGGCCTTTGTGCCGTTGGCATGTAAACAGCACCCACTACACTCTCGGAGTGGTTGGCGTTAGGAAGGGCATTCAGCTGTAGAAACTCTGCCAGATCAGATTGGAGCCTGGTGCAACCAACTGGTTCACCAGTCCTCAGTCAAATCGTCCAACCCATGCTAGCATGGAAGGCGGACGTTAAATGATGATGATACATACATACATATGATGACGTGACAGTTGAATGGAGCTATTCATATATTTGTGTATCAGCCTGTGTTTATAAACGCACTGGCTTTTGAAAGCTGAATAAGACTATTCATGTCATCATCCTATAAACCTCTCTTTCTCTCTCTCTCTCTCTCTCCACCCCCCCCCCACACACACACACACAGTGGTATTTGAATGTTGAATAACAGCAATCATTTGTTTCCTTTCGATCTGATATTAAACAGTGTTGCTACTGTTACCTGTCAGTGCAGTAATCTTGGTTTAGAATTATTTAATTAAAGATAGTTTAGGTTCTTGTTTGATTAATTCCAGACCCACCCCCAGACACAGAGCTACATTATCCAACATATTCCTATTGTTTCTAGCTAATCAAGCTACTGCATAAAGGCTTCTCCGTTGGCATTCACATACAGACAAGGACCGAAATAACAACAACAAAAAATAGTCTTTAGACTAAATGGTAAAGATGAATTGTGAGAGGAGGAGGTACAAAAGGAAACAGCACACACACACACACACACATATCATTGTCATGCAACACTGTCTGCCTTCCATGCTGGCATAGATTGGATGGTTTAAGCTACACCAAGCTCTGTCTGCTTTGGCATGGTTTCTAGGGCTGGGGGCTCTTCCTAACACCAATCTTTTTACAGAGTGTACTAGATGCTTTTTTTTATGTGGCCCCAACACCAGTGAGGTCACCAAGTCATTTGCAAGACGATTCCCCCCCCCCATTAAATGAGGTGGGGGTAGTATTGAGTGGGGTGGCTTTGTGCCAAGTGATGAGAGGTTAGTGTATGAGGGACAGAAATAAGTGTCCTACAATACATGGCTACCTCAGTTGGAAAAAGAGAGAGAGAAAGTGGAGAGAGAAGTTACAGAGTGGGGTATATTAGTGAAGAGGTACTGAGGATAGGATAGGGGTGAGTGGATGGTTAAGTTTACAAGGTATCAAAAGGTGAGTGAGATGATGGGGAGGGAAATGCCGGTGGAGGGAGGGATTGTTAGGAAGATATGTTGTGGGCAAGGAGAAGCTGTGTCAAGTTACTGGGAGGTGTATACAAGTGAAGTGGTACATATATACAGACACCCTTATGTTACCTCTGGAGGAAGGGCATCCAGCGACACAAAGCACATCAAAGCTGACATTGGAGCTCAGTGTAGCCCTGTAACTCACCAGATCCTGTCAAACCATTTAACAAATGCCAGCATGAAAAACACATTAACCCTTAAAAAGCTTTCGGATTTCCTTGTCAAACGTAATCCTTATTTATTCACATTGTTTTGAATTAATCATGGATTATTTTGTAGTTTCAGGTTTTTAATATTGTGTTTCTATATTTTTAGAATGGCATCGTTGCCAGTGCTGCTGGACTGGCTCTTGTGCGGGTGGCACATAAAAGACACCATTTTGAGTGTGGCTGTTGCCAGTACCGCCTGACTGGCCTTCGTGCGGGTGACACGTAAAAGCACCCACTATACTCTCTGAGTGGTTGGCGTTAGGAAGGGCATCCAGCTGTAGAAACTCTGCCAAATTAGATTGGAGCCTGGTGTTGCCATCCGGTTTCACCAGTCCTCAGTCAAATCGTCCAACCCATGCTAGCATGGAAAGCGGACGTTAAACGATGATGGTGATGGTGATGGTGATTGTAGTGTAGGTATGAGGGGTTAGGCTGAGTCAGTTTAAACATAAAGCAGGTAGAATGTTTGGGTTTAGGTGTGGTGGGATTAGATGTTAGAGGGTTTGTTGATGATATATACACAAGCATCGAAAGTCTTTGAACTGGTGACATTATTAAGACATGTTATGCAAAATAACACTAACACGATAATATCGTGTCCCTTTTGGCTTTGAGGACGGGGGAAACGAAAAACATGAGACAAAGCCAGAAGAGGTTGCTTAATTCAGGAAAAGAGTGGGATGAAAAAGGGGAAGAGAAGGGCCTTGTGGTGCTGGAGAGAAGGAAAGAATAGAAGCAAGCTGGGACCACACTTGCTTGAGTGTTGGAAAGGCAACTGGATGTAATGACAGCCGGGTTATGAGAATTGTCAGTCAATAGCTGGAGACAGGGCAATGGAATTAGATGTGTAAAGATATATGAGAGGTGTAATGGGGATTTGAAAGGTCAGCTTAGATTGTGTAAGCTAAGAAAGAGGTCGAGGAATTTAATTAGAGGTTGGTATTTGGAAGACTGAAGCATTTCAAGTCTGACAATAAACCTGCTGTCGTTATTGTCACAAGTTAAGGCAACAAGCTGAAAGAATTGTTAACATGTCAGAGAAAATGTTTGGCAGCATTTCTTATGTTTTGTGTTCAAACTCTGCCGAGGCCAACTTCAGGGTTGGTAAAACAATAACTAGTTGGGCACTGGAGTTGATGTAATTGACTTACTCTTCCCTCCACAAATAAAAAAAAATTTCAGGCCATGCTCGAGGGGACCTGTTGAATCAAGTACATCGAAACCAAAATCAAATGGAAATTGTAGTTGTGAGCCCCGTGCCAGTGGCATGTAAAAAGCACCATCCGAACGTGGCTGATGCCAGTGCCACCTTGACTGGCTTCCATGCCAGTGGCACATAAAAAGCATCAACTGATTGTGGTTGTTGCCAGCCCCCTGTGGGCCCTGTGCTGGTGGCACGTAAAGAGCACCCACTACACTCTCGGAGTGGTTGGCATTAGGAAGGGCATCCAGCTGTAGAAACTCTGCCAAATCAGACTGGAGCCTGGTGCAGCCTCCTGGCTTCCCAAACCCCAGTCCAACCGTCCAACCCATGCCAGCACGGAAAATGGACATTAAACGATGATGATGATGTGCATATAGGAGAAAGGATTATTATTATCAGCAATTAAGGTGACCATCTGATAGAATTATTAGTATTAGTCAAACAAGGCTTAGTTGTGTGTTTTTTTTTTTTCCAGCTCTTTACATTCTGAGTTCAGATACTGCCTAGGTCAACTTTAACTTTCACCTTTCTGGGGGTCAGTAAAATAAAGTACCAGGGTCATGTAATCGACTAGCCCCTCCTACTGAAATTGCAGGCATTGTGTGAAAGTTTGAAACAATTATCAAAAGTTGCCCCCTCGATAACTTCAGCCCTTTAGAATTCAGATTACTCCGTCAAATGTGAGGCTTATTTATTCACATTGTCTTAAATTAATCCTGCATTATGTCAAAGCTTCCAGATTTTGATGTGACTATATTCTTAGGATGATATTGTAGGGTATGTGTAAGCAGCCAGATCTGGCCAGTGTGAACATAAAACACGTAGAATATTTGGCCTGGATGAGGTCAACTTTGCCTTTCATCCTTTTGGATCAATAAATTGAGTACCAGTTGTGTACTGGGGTCGATCTAATTGACTGGCCCCTCCCCCAAAATTTCAGGCCTTGTGCCTAGAGTAGAAAAGAGTATTTGGGCTGGATATGGGCCAGTTTAAATGCTAAAGGGGCTAAAACAGTCAGCACCATGTTAAGTCTGTAAACAACAAGAAAAAGACCATTTTCCAAAGTTAAATTGTTTATACATTTTTATTTTTTCTTCTTCGATTTTTTTTTTATCATTTTATTTTATTTCTCGTTGCAGTTTTCTGATATGCAAGAACCCGTGTCACTGCGTGAACAAACATCAGTTCTGTCGTTCCTGCGTCACCGTATGGTCAGGAAGCGGGAATTCTGAAAACCACAACAAATGCCCCGTGTGTCGTGTGAGCGGCTACTATCTGCCGAGTGGTGCTATTGCAGATAACCTCAACAACAGGCAAGTGCGTTGTCTCCTCCGCTCCTGCATATGGGTCGGTCAGCTGAAAAACATCCACAATCACCGTCATGTGCTCAATAAGAAACTACATCACGAAGACAATTACAAGATGAGCAAGTCATGCCATAGCAACAACAACGATAGCAATAACAATAATTTGAATCTTAGAGACAGATGCTCTGAAATAACGGAGAGAGTTCTACCAAAGGAACCCTCGTCAGCAGCAGCTATCCTCCAAAGAATCCGGAATGAGAGGAAAGAAGCCAACTTGTCTTCAAATAATTTGTTCACCGAGGCCACCGCAGACACCACCACCACCCAATTGTCCCCTTCGTTAACAACCCCTAGTACAGGGCTCAGTTCTAGAAATGTTTTATCTTCTAGCAGTTCAACACCAGTAACTAATACTAATAATAATATTACCGATAATAATAATAGTAGTAGTTTAGTTAATTTTCAACGCCAACATCCAACACTTGACAACAACAACCATGTGAATGAGAGAGCAAATGAGTCTATAGAGAATGTCCTTCGTTCGTTCATTCCTTCTACTACTACTACACATCCAACTCCTGTAAGTCGCCTTAATAATAATAGTAGTAGTAGTAATAGCCTTTCTAGAAGTGCTCTTCAAGCAAACACCACCCCACCATCCTCTGCTCCACCGGTTACTGAGCCTGATAATGTTTCCACCAACCCGAATAACAATTCCAATCGTGTCGGTCCTATCCACCATCGCTCTGTAAATCGCCGAACTGGCCCCAAGGAATACGAACGGCTACGGGCTCGCATGAGAGAGACCCGTCTTCGACTGGAACAAATGGAAACCACTCGCCGCGAATTGGCTTCTTTCCAGGAGAGACAAAGACTTCAGCATTTGGTCGAGGTGCGAGAACTTGGTCGGCAGCTGAACGAAGTGACATTCCAAATCCGGCGTCTGCTGAACCAGATGAGTGCCAACGAGGATCAGCCTCCCACCCAATTGGTTAATTAACTCATCAGTTAATTAGCAAATAAGAATCAAAGTGAATGCCCAAACGGCTGTTAGTTTCTCTTCATTTCTACAATTATAGCCAACATCCTTTAACAAAACATTCTCTTCTTCTCCTCTACCCCCCCCCCACACCTACTTTTAAATTAGGCTTACTTCACTAATTCTTGTCCTCGTGAATTTTTATTTGCTTATCTCACATTTTTTTTCTTTCCTATTGATTTTATTTCTCTAATGGACAATTGTTTCGTTATTTTCTTTAGAATTTAGAGCCATTTTTTTTT
>NC_068981.1:194082920-194087412 GCF_001194135.2 Octopus bimaculoides
CAAAAATCAACATTTACAGGAAATACTCAATTTTCAAATTTTTATTTCATGATACAATCTGCTTTCAAAGTAGAAGAATCTATTTTCTGTCTACATTTTTCGATTTCTTTGAATTTTCCTATCAGTGTCTTCCATTTTAGTTTGAATATTTGTTTTCTCAAAATATATGCAAATCTTTCGGTTTTTGATGTAATTTTTAGAAAAAGAGGAGTCTGACTGGGGTTTCGTGCACCAGGACTACCTCGCTGTCGTTTACTTACTTTGGAGCAGATGGGGGGGGGTACAGTGTTACTGTCAAGATCCCCACCAGTTTTTCTCCATTTGGGGCATTTCATTATTTTCGTCTTTCTCTGGGTCCCTTACCTTATGATCAGAGAAGGGATTTATAAAACCAAAGGGAGGGAAAAAAAAACTCTAAAGTAAGTAAAAAAAAATATTGTGAAGTATTTTTTTTTACAATTAAAGTATTTCAGAAATCTGATGTCTGCCTTCATAAGTCACAAACACTAGCGCCACCTACAGTCTTCTCTACTGATGGGGACAGTTGTAGATGTAGTGTCCATATGCAGACAGCTGTAATGTTAACACAATGCTGTCTACATCTATAAACAATTGTCTATAAATGTAGGCAGCTATATATATACACACACATACATACATACGTGTGTGTGTGTGTGTGAGAGAAAGAGACATACCTTTGGTGTACAGTGTTATTTTCTTGGTGTTCCGTTTTCTCCCAGTAATACAAGCTCCTTTTCACTCTCCTTTCTCTGCCTTGTAGCCCTGAGAGAGAAAAAGATCCATTAAGAATTAACTTCACTGTTTATCAGAAGAAAGAAAAATCTTCACAATATTTTTTTTCGATTTCAATTGAATGTGAGGAAGTCATTGAAACAAAAGGAAATGAATTTAGTGTGGAGGAGTATTTCCTGGAAGATTAAATCGGGATTTTACTAGAATTTTATTTCATTTTTTTGTTTTCTTTTTTTTTTCCTCCCCATTGTCTTACCACTGCTTTTATTAATTTGTTTTGTTTAATGGTGAAAAGAAAATAACAAAGGCCAAAATCCTTATAGATGTGTTTCTGGAAACCTCTCAGCTTACCTCAGTCCCATTATTGACCAGTGTTTGTTGGCCATTATCAATCAGGTATTGATTGCTTTGCAAACCTGACTTGAACATTTATGAAATGATCAACATTATCAAAGACTTAAGCAATATGAGTATTTTTATTATATTTCATTTTATTTTCAAATTTTTTGTATATTCATGTTACTAAATAAGTATCATCCCTGTCCGAGTACTACAACAGCATGTCTATCTATATATGTTTGTCTTATATACAATTATGTATGTGTGTATATTACATTTATATCCAATTTTTCTTTTTTTCCTTTATTTAATTTTTGTAAACTAAAAATGTTCATAAAAAAAAAATTTATCTCTAGTCAAATGGTTTTAACAATTGGTGTTATTACCAGTTCTGGAATCTCAGATATGACGATGCAGTAAAAAGACCCCCACCACCACTGGATTTTCTCACCCCTAATATCACCTTTGGTTATGGTAATTTCTCCTGTATGAGAAAAGCCAGTTATCCCAGTCCTCTGTTCCCTCCCCCTCCTGCTCTTCTATCTTTTCTATGAAGAAAAGCTTGAGGAAAAAAAAAATCTTTCTTGAGAAGAGAATGAGCCTCAGAACAATATTTTCCTCTTTATCTCTTCCAATGCATCATTTTTAATAATCCCCCCTACCCCACCCTTAACTGTGTGATATATAACCCTCAGTTGGAGTTTATATTTATGTTACAATATATGCAGTATTGTGAACTATCTCTTTAAAATCAATGTGTTACCAAGTACTTTATCATCCTCAGTACTTGACTATGAAATTTATAAAGCAATTTTAATAGCAAATAAAAATGGCAAATTTTTTTAAAATTTGTTTTATCATAACTGTATGACATCGATTAGTGTGAACATCTCTTGACCGTCAATGAACAATCCCACTGCAGCCAGCTCATGACCAGTGAAAGGATTGGTTCATTATCATCATGGCCATAATATACAGTCTCGTTGCCACCACCACTGCAACCAGCCAGTGACTTACCTGTGTATTTCCTCGCCATCAGCAACAACAAATGTTCTGGCTAAGGTTTCACCTGTAGTGAAAGACACGGCTGCATAGCTTGAGTTAATGTGTGTTGTGTGGTGACAGCTTTAACGAACCTCAGCAGCTTCAAGTGTCATCTCAGAAAAGTGGTTTAACTGAACTAGATAGGAGTTCTGGTGGTCAGTTCAACTACCAACCTCAGTTAATTTAAGCAAATACAAGGTTTTAATTGAAAACAAACTGAACGTGTTTTATGTGATGCATAACTCTGTTTCTTTTATGGTTTTCTCTTGCAACTCAAAGCAGTTAACAGAACAAGCATTGTCGCATTAGTTTTGATCAATACTTTTATTTTATAGAGATAATTGCAAAATATATATATATTAATAAATGCGCCCGGTTTCTATGGCGTATATGTACCCCAGTCCATCGCAGCATTACTCATTTTTGCTCAAGAACACAATTCAAAGTATTCTAAGGAAACGGTTTCGTGAAATGACTTAAAGTCGTAATAGAGGATAATACTGTCTCTTTTATGTCAGTGCCAGAGACATTTCAAGGTTGAAACACAGCTTTGTGAGGACAGCGTAAATGTCACTAAGAACATGGTCAAAATTGTGGTTTTTATAACCTTCATTGGAAATTTCTAGAATTGTCCAGTATATTTTTCAAATTAACACCAAAAGAACTTTCTTATGAAGTAACTCTATTTTCATTCAATAATACTTTGCTAAAATGCTTTTTGCTGCAGGGGGTAGATGGGGTCACTTATGCAGCTTGGCTAGAATAAGGGAAACAGAACTACTCCTCATTCAGAAACACTTACATAGATATATGCTGGTGTGTGTGTGTATATTTGTGTTATACCATAAGTTGCAGGTTTCCGGGGTTTTTTTTTTAGCCCCAACCAGCTTTAATAGAGGAGGTTGATTAACAGCATTCCAGCCATGACCATCCTGTCTTTCTTTTCAGGTAAAAGGCTACATTAGGCTACATTATCTTGTTTTTAAACAAACAAACAAAAAAAACACTGGTTTGGAAGAGGTTTAGCTGTTATTGCTAGCATATAGGTGGCTGTGTGGTAAGTAGCTTGCTTACCAACTACATGGTTCCAGGTTCATTCTCACTGCGTGGCACCTTGGGCAAGTGTCTTCTACTATAGCCTTGGGCCGACCAAAGCCTTGTGAGTGGATTTCGTAGACAGAAACTGGAAGAAGCCTGTCGTATATATGATGTGTGTTTGTCCACCAAACATCGCTTGACAACCAATGGTGTTGTGTTTACGTCCCCGGTTCGGCAAAAGAGACTGACGGAATAAGTACTAGGCTTCCAAAGAATAAGTCCTGGGGCCGATTTGCTCGACTAAAGGTGGTGCTCCAGCATGGCCACAGTCAAATGATTGAAACAAGTAAAAAAAAAGGAAAAGAATATCAAATGACTACATAGAAGCCCTCTCATTGACTTAATCTGCAACATGTATTTCGATAATCTAATTGGCCCACTGGAAATTACTTGTTTAGAAATATAATAAGCTTATTGGATCATGGCCAACAAAATCCACAACTGCAATATTTATATCATCTTGTTTACAACTTTCCTACTAACTGCTAGGTTTTTCACACGACGTCACACAGAAAGGTGTTTAGAAATATTGCCCAGTCATTTGTTGGAGTAATTTATTCCCAGGACAAACAAGAATTTCATGAATAAATTTATAGATAAAAAGGTCGGTTTGGGAACTAAAACAATGATATCTGTGAAGACATGCTGAAGCAGTTTAGAAAATTAATTATTCAAAGACAATGTCTCTATGCAAAACAGAAATGTTTATTAATTCATGTGGCAAGCATTAAAAATCTAATTAGAAATAATTGTGTGGTGGGCATGGAGGGAACATTGGATGCTTGTCTAATATTTTGTGTGGTAAGTAGCTTGCTTACGAACCACATGGTTCCAGGTTCATTCTCACTGTGTGGCACCTTGGGCAAGTGTCTTATACTATAGCCTCGGGCCAACCAAAGCCCTGTGAGTGGATTTGGTAGACGGAAACTGAAAGAAGGCGGCGAGCTGGCAGAAACGTTAGCACGACGGGCAAAATACTTAGAGGTATTTCGTCTGCCGCTACATTCTGAGTTCAAATTCTGCCGAGGTCGACTTTGCCTTTCATCTTTTCGGAGTCTGTTTGTGCCCTCTATGTTTAGCCCCTTGTGGGCAGTTAAGAAATAGGAAACTGAAAGAAGCCTGTCGTATATATATATATATGTATGTATGTATGTACTCAATCCAAACATGAACAAGCAACGCGAGGAGGTGGAATAAGTACAGTGTTATTGGACGCTCAGGAGAGGACTTCACGTTTCGAGGCAGAGCTCTTCATCAG
>NC_068981.1:194087862-194088824 GCF_001194135.2 Octopus bimaculoides
TTTAGCATTATTAGACCTCCTCAGTGAAACAGGTTTCACAATACATGCTGAAATAATGAGAGAATTACTAATCATTTAATATTAATTTTCCATGCTGGTGAACCAATAGACTGCTTCAAGCTCCAAGGTCTGATTTGGCTGGATGCCCTTCCTAATGTCAACCACATTACAGCATATACTGGGTGCTTTCTTTTTTTTATGTGGCACCAGCACTAGTGTACAATTTTCATCATCCCACTACCAAGTATGACATCACCCCTTCCTTTCTCATTCATAAACACAAGAGTATTATTACAGTAGATTATCTCGGTAACCATGGGAGCTATGAGAAAATACAAAGCCCAGCAACAACACCGGATCATTCTACACATGTAATTTTTCACGCAATTCCACCCAGTCGTTTGACCATGAATCCCAAGACAAGATAAATTTGACATGGGTGATTCTATGTATAGATAACTATGATAAAGAAAGGAAACACAGAAATGTAGACTACTTTATTACAAGCTGCTACAAATATCCAATAAAAAACTCTACAAGCCTAATTAATTAAAAACAAAATGAAATATAATCCTTTTGAAATCACAAATTAGACTTTTCTTCAGGAATTCATTATTGGAATGAATGCGTTCTACCAACAAAAATATGAAAACCTTTACAACAGCCCAGAAAGGAGCAAACGAATTGTGATAGACAGAAATTAACATGAACGCCAGACTGATCAAAACAGGAAAATATATTTTTCCATTTTGTTTTGAATTAATTAGGTTTGACAACAACTTGGAGTAAAGTAACGTCTACACTTTTATTTTTCCCTTTCCTTATTATACTTTATTGTACAAATACTGAATATATAGACCTTTTGTATATTCTATGCTTTGGATTGAACCGGCGGACTTGGATGTTTAACATCCCTTTGAAGGATTTATTTATATATATATATATATATATATATATATATA
>NC_068981.1:194089516-194096384 GCF_001194135.2 Octopus bimaculoides
TGTAGAAACCAAGGCAAATCAGACTGGAACCTGGTGCAGCCTCCTGGCTTCCCAGACCCCAGTCCAACCCATGCCAGCATGGAAAACGGACGTTAAACGATGATGATGATGATTATATATATATATATATATATATATATATATAATCATATGGTTCTGGGTTCAGTCCCACTGCATGGCACCTTGGGCAAGAGTCTTCTACTAGAGACTTGGTCCGACCAAAGCCTTGTTAGTGGATTTGGTAGATGGAAACTGAAAGAAGCATGTGGTGTGTGTGTGTGTCACACCGCTTAACTGGTGTTGACTTGTATACATCCCCGCAATCCAGCGGTTCAGCAAAAAAGACCAACAGTATCAAGCTTTAAAAAAAGTCCCCGGGCCAATTTGTTCAACAAAACCCTTCAAGGTGGTGCCCCAGCATGGCCTCAGTCTATTACAAGGTATATATACATACACACTTAGTTCTTCTAAAGAATGAGAGAGCTTTCCTTAGTTGTAGAGGAATCTTCTACTACTTTCCAGATATAAACAGCCTGGGTGTTCCTAAAGAAATGCGGTGAAATACTGTTTAAATCCTTTAATCTCTAGCGTACGCGGTGTTAAGAGCTGGGCATTGAGTGCGAGATTAACACAAGAAAACAAAATTAAAAGGATTTAAGTTGATCTGTTAAGGTCAAAGGGAGATAACTAAAAGATTAAAATTTTTTATCTTTTTTTTTTTATACAATATTTTATATGTCAAAGGCGACGAGCTGGCAGAAATTAAATACCAGTTACGCACTGGGGTCCATGTAATCGACTTAGTCCCTTTGTCTGTCGTTGTTTAGCCCCTTGTGGGCAATAAAGAAATAAGAAACGTTAGCACACCGGGCGGAATGCTTAGCGGTATTTCGTCTGATGTTACGTTCTGAGTTCAAATTCCGCCGAGGTCGACTTTGCCTTTCATCCTTTTAAGATCGATAAATTAAATACCAGTGGGGTCGTTCTAATCGACTGCCCGCCCACCTCCCCAAAAAGTTTGGGCCTTGTGCTTAGAATAAAAAAGAATATTCTATGTCATTCTACTCTGTTGGAATATAAAATGACTCGACACATTCTAAACATTACCATATAAATTAATCACAATTCAAAACTGAGCAATTTACCAGAAAAGTCTAAAATGGTTGATTGAGTGTTTTTGATGTTGAAATATTTTTGAAATTATATAGGCATAGGTGTGGCTATGTGGTAAGGAGTTTGCTTCCCAACCACACGATTCCAGGTTCAGCTTCTCTGCATAGCACCTTGGGTAAATGTCTTCTATAGCCTCGAACCAATCAAAGTTTTGTCAGTGGGTTTGCTAGACGGAAACTAAAAGAAGCCACTTCGTATATGTGTGTGTGTATATAGGCACAGGAGTGAGTATGTGGTAAGAGCTTGCTTCCCAACTACATGGCTCCAGGTTCAGTCCCACTGTGTGATACCTTGGGCAAGTGTCTTCTATTATAGCCTTGGGCTGACCAAAGCCCATTTGGTAGATGGAAACTGAAAGAAGCTCATCATATGCTTATATATGTGTGTGTGTATTCATTTGTGTGTCTGTTTGTCACCACCACCACTACTGCTTGACAACCGATGTCGGTGTGTTTATGTCCCCATAACTTAGCAGTTCGGCAAAAGAGAATGATAGAATAAGTATACTAGGCTTACAAAGAATAAGTCCTGGGGGTCAATTTGTTCGACTAAAGGCAGTGCCCCAGTGTGGCCACAGTCAAGTGACTGAAACAAGTAAAAGAATATATATATATATATATATATATATATATATATATTCCAACACCGCTTGGCAACTGGTGTTGGTGTGTTTACATCCACATAACTTAGCAGTTCAGTAAAAAAGAGGCCAACAGTCAAAGTACCAAGCTTTAAAAAAAAAACGTACTGAGATTGATTCGTTTCACTAAAAGTTCTTCCAGGCAGTGCTCCAGCATGACCACAGTCTAATAACAATCAAATAAGGGATAAGGTCAATCTGTTGAGGTCATTAGTTTCCATCATGTGACATTTTGAATTAGCTGGGGTTTTTTTGTTTTTTTTTAAAATTCCTTGATCTAAAGACAATTTTGGGGACAACTCTTAAAGCTTGGCACAGAATACGTTTTTACTCTTGTTTCAGTCATTTGACTGTGGCCATGCTGGAGCACCACCTTTTTAGTCGAGCTAATCGACCCCAGGACTTATTCTTTGTAAGCCTAGTACTTATTCTATCAGTCTCTCTCGCTGAACCCGCTAAGTTACAGGGACATAAACACACCAGCATCGGTTATCAAGCGATGTTGGGTGGGGGGACAAACACAGACACACAAACATATACACACATATACATATATACGACAGGCTTCTTTTCAGTTTCCGTCTACCAAATCCACTCACAAGGCTTTGGTTGGCCCGAGGCTCTAGCAGAAGACACTTGCCCAAGGTGCCACAGTGGGACTGAACCCGCAACCATGTGGATCGTAAGCATGTTACTTACCACACAGCCACTCCTGCGCCTATGATTGTTTAAAGTGGGTTAAGGAAACACTTATTTCAAAAATTATAATAACTTTGGCAAATGTTATAATAATTTCTAGCAATTTTGAAGAAAGGGAGAAAGTCATGCTCCTCCACCACCACCAGTACTTTAATGCCACTTTATTTTACCAACCCACAAAATGTGAAAACCAGAGCTACCCCAGCAGAATTTGATTTCAGAATGTAAAGAGTTAGAAGTAACGCCCCTAGGCATTTTGTCCAGCATGCTAAGGATTCTGCCAGATCACTGCTTTGATAATAATCCCTCCTACCTTTGGCACAAGGCCTGAAATGGGGGAGGGGATAGTCAATTACATCAACCCCAGTACACAACAGGTATTTATTTTATTAATCCCTAAAGGATGAAAGGCAAAGTTGAACACTGAATGTAAAACCAGATGAACTGGCACGAAGCATTTTGTCTGGCTAGCTAATAATTCTGTGAGGCCACTGCCTTCATCATCATCATTTAATGTCCATTGTCGATGCTGGCCTGGGTTGGACGGTTTGACCAGGGCTGACAAGCTGGAGAGCTGTACCAAGTTCCAGTCAGATTTGGCATGGTTTCTACAGCTGATGTCTTTCCAAATGCCAATCACTCAAAGTGTAATGGGTGCTTTTACGTGCTACTATTTCTGACTGTAATTCCATTTAGACATGGAAAGGTCACAGTTATCTCCCTTAGACAAAGAGGTGATATAGTGCAACCTGGAGGAAATAGCCGACAATATCCCTCAAATTACAACCTACAAGCTTCAAAAAAAATAAAATACGGACACTGAATGGGTATCTTTTATTTGATTTCAGTCACTGGACTGCGACCAGACTTGAGCACCGCTATAAAGCGTCGGGCATATTCTATTACATCGAAGTCAGTACTTGTGGGGATTGACGTGCTGTTCGATAAATTAAATAGCAAATGTATCAGATTATATATAATCGAACTCTTGAAGGTGGTGCCCCAGCATGGCTACAGGTTAATGAAACTACTCAAATTATAAACAATATCGTGATTATTTTATCGATTTTGAAAGAAAAAGAAAAATCAATCCGTTTAGAAAGTAAAGGGAAGTAACTGAGTTATCGTGTTCCATCTAAAGAAAAATATAATGGAAAATAAATTAATGGCTTCCATTGATTTTCTCTCACCCACCCTCATTCTACCCTGGAAGTTTTGTCTTCCAATTTCATTTACATCTAGTATTTCTCTTGCGGAATATGACATCGATCGCAGTACTTTGCTGGTTCTTTATTTCTATCGATCATGCAAGGATAAAAGTCCAAGCGGACCGTCATACCTACTCAAGTGTGCCCTCTCCCATCGACTTTGTTTCCTCATAACTTTCAGAAAAATGGATATTTTTAAGTGAAATTTTATATAAATACGTTTCAGGTGGTGTAGAGTCTGGGGATCTTTTTTAAAACGGGGGCCACATTTTTCATTAATGTTTTACGTAGTGTTTTTGGTACCGAAAGACTTTCAAACTTCGTATACTTATCTATTTTGTGTTATAGAACAGAAAAATATTTTTGTATTCCAATTTATTTCATGTAAAAAATTGTCTTATTTCGATAATTTCAACCAATCACTGACAAGTATTCAGTTGTTTACATTTACTCCTTTGGCTGATTAAGCGGTGTAAAGCGTATTTAATCTCCATACCTTCGTTTTATTTGCTTTTTTCATTTTAAATTTGCTTTAACCCTAACCCTATGGTTAGGGTTAGGGTTAGAGTTAGGGTTAATTGTTTCAGAATCGTTTGTTTATGTAGTCGGCACTTAATGTATATCGGCTGAATGGACGTCAGTGATTGGTTGAAATTACAGAAATACGACAACTTTAACATGGAATAATTTATGGATTTCTTTTTTTTTTTAAGAAGACTAAGAGAAAAAGATGTTTTATATGACACATTCTACCAGTGTTCCAATTTTCAAAGTGTTTCGTTAATGAAAAATGTGGCCCCCGTTTTAAAAAAGATCCGAGTCTGGTTATATCGGAATCTGTCGTGAAAAAAGTTGGGCTGAAAGTGGGCTTTCAGTTCTCATAACTTTCGTAAAAATAGGCATTTTTTAATGAAATTTTCTATAAATAGCTTTCACTTTGCGAAGATTATGATTATATCAGAAATTAATATAAAGTAGAAAATGATGGCCTCGCATATACACATACTGACACACGTCACATGAAATTTCTATTTTAAAAAAATGTAATGCGTGTCCGTATGTTTGTATACGAGCCCAACAATTTTATTTCTTATATTAAATTCCGATATAATCATAATTTACACCATCTGAAGCGTATTTGTATAAAATTTCATTAAGAAAATACGTAATTTTCAGGAAGTTATGAGGAAACAAAGTCGAGAAGAGGTACACTTGTGTACATATACAACTGGACCTCATCGTCATCAAAACTTGGACAAGATTATCTCGAGTTACAGAATTTACCAGGTTTCCATGGCATGTAATTGACCGAGTTCATCACATTCCTCCGGGACGGGGCGCTAGTCCATCGCAAAATGACTCATTTACAGTTGAGTGAACTGGAACAAAGTGAAATTAAAGTGTTCTACTTAAAAACACAACGCGCCTCCGTCCGGGAAGCGAAACCGCAATCCTTGTAAGTGCAACGCCCTAAGCACCAGGCCACGCGCCTTCAAAAAGTGGACCACGACAGGATTTGAACTGAAAATGTAAGGAACCAGATCGATTCTGCAAAGATTCTGCTGACCCACCTCCTTTAGGTTGTATATATGACTTTAAATGCCCACACATGCGCGCACACTCGCACGAACATACGGAAGACGTACACAGACACACACACATACATACATACACCCATGCAGGCGACGGATTGACACGGAACTGTAAGAACGCCAGACAGGGTTCCTTGTAGTATTGGGTCCAGCATTCTGAGTTCAAACCCCGTCGTGGCCAGCCTGGGTGGTAGACTTAATCGGCTACCCCGTTTAACACCACCACTATCTGGCACTTTGGGTGTCTTCAGGCGAGTTTATTCCGTTGCGAACATTCGGGCTGGGTTTTCGGTTTTGTATATAACTTTAAAAACCATAATATTTACATAACTACGACCGTGTAGTCAAGACGTTTGTTTCACAACCATGGAGATCCGGGTTCAAACCTACAGCGCAGATCTTCGGGTAAGCGTCTTCGACAGTCTCAATTCACTACCAACCTTGAAAGTGAAAACAGATAGATTGAAGCTTTAACTGGCACTCGACGACGAGTGTTCCAGTTGATCCGATCAACAGAACAGCCTGCTCGTGAAATTAACGTGCAGGTGACTGAGCACTCCACAGACATGTGTACCCTTAACGTAATCCTCAAAGAGATTCGGCATGACACACACAGTGACAAGGCTGTCCCCTTTGAATTACATGTGCTGCTCATTTTTGCCAGCTGAGGGATTGGAGCAACGTGAAACAAAACGTCTTGCTCAAGAAGAATGTGCCGCCAGGAATCGAACTCGTCACCTTATGGTCGTGAACCGAATATTCTAACTACTAAGTCACGCACCTTCACCAGATGGAAGCCTATCGAGTAGGCGATATCTGTTCTATAGGTAATGTTAAACTTTATAAGTCCGGTTTAACACTACCCACCAGATCCTTGGGTGTCTCTTTCGGAATCCACCCACTTGCAAATGTGAGGGGGAAGTGGTGTAGCATGGACAAGGCCACAGGGGCAGTTGCCCTCGATGCAAAATTCTTTGAAGTACAACATTTCGAGAAGAAAAGAAACTCTCTCCCCGCAACAGTTACCCCGCCTCGACAGTTGCAAGTATTACGGGGATAATGGTTCAGCAAAAGATTTTGGTACCATAAGCACCAGTCTTAGAAAGTCCTGGAGTCGATTCATTCGACTAAAAAGGCGGTGCCCCAGCATGGCCGCAGTCTAATGACCGAAAAAAGACAAAAATAATTTTAGGAATTTATTTCTAAGAAATTCAAACATACTTTCCAGATTACCAGAACAAAATGTGACAAGAAAGAAAAATGGTAACGTCTGTTACTAGTAATAATAATGGTTTCAAATTTTCCCACGAGGGCAGAGGTTTTGGGGGATGGGAGGACTCAATTACATCGACCCCAGTGTTCAACTGGTACTTATTTTATCGACCCCGAAAGGATGACAGGCAAAGTCAATCTCGGCGGAATTTAGTAATAATAATAATAATAATACAGAGTACACAACGGTAATTTTCCTGTTGCTTTGCCGCGAAACTAAGAACGATAACATCAAAATTCCTTCCCATCTGTAGAACATACTAGATGTATATACACTGTTACAA
>NC_068981.1:194096497-194100450 GCF_001194135.2 Octopus bimaculoides
CTTTTATGATAAACCAAATCACTTTTGTTGCAATCATGGCGCTTCCAACCAGCAGCAACACATTTATGAGAAAATTTTCCTTAAAGTAAAAAAAAAACACTTGACGCGTAATCACAGAGATATGAGTTCGAGTCTCATGGCTGGCCAGTAATGTATTTTTCTGTATTATATGGATAATTTATCCTGATCTCGCTATTTATAGCATTATCACACGTTTGAGAAATAAATTTATTTCTGTTTCTCACAATACATCTCAACGCTTCTAAAAAAAAAAAAAAATTTTTAACTTTGTTTACTTTCATTGTAAAAGTTTTTTTTTTAAAGTTTAAAAAGACAAGTAATCAAGGTAAAACTATAAGGTTTTCCTATTGAATCGGAGGGAATCTTTCGATAAAAGTCTATGACGTCACGAGTGACTTTGTAACAGTTTTCCATTTGCTCGACAGAGGTGAATAGTCAAACACACTCGCACACATATTCACTCCTGACTTATGTCATGTGCAATTTCTTTATTGCCCACAAGGGGCTACTTATGTCATGTACCAATACCGAAACATTACTAAGTAGGAATTTTTCTCGTGCGTAAAAAAAAACAGAATTTTTTAGGGTATGTATATGATTAAGAAATGTAAATTACGAATCTCAAATTTTCAGTTTTGTATCGCAAAAAAAACAAAAAGGTTTATACTTAGCCATCATTAAAAGGCGAACGGAAGAAGTTCAAACTTGAATTCGAGGCAGAAAAAGATATTTTATGCTTCCAAAGCCGAGTATTTTTATAATCTTGGCAACATCTCCACATAGTAAAAAAGCTAAATTTTTATTATTGTACAGGTCCCGTGAGATGAATGTGAATTTCCGATCGCTAGACTGTCGAAAGGGTTCTCACTGCCTCGTAGAGAAAGAAAAGATCAAGGAACCGAGTGGCTGTTTTCTTCTTTAAAGTTTTGTCCCTCCAAAATCAGTACCTTTCTTCAGTAAATACTATTACACCCATTTCATGAAACGGGTGGATAAAAAATAAATTACCATTATTCTAGCCATTCTATACTACATATTTCGGTAGATAAACAGGGTACTAAAAGAACTTTCAAAAGAACACGAGTCAGTAGGAATCCCGGATAAATTTTTAACTATAGTTCTAATGAAGTGTTGAATGTTGGTCAAGCGGTACTACTAAAGCAGCGCGGACCCGAACGCGCAGTCGCGCGTCCGCGCTAGCTAGTCTTGAGTGGTCGATCCTAACCCTAACCCTATCCCTAACCCTAACCCGCATGTGCAAATGAATACGTGTTTAGGGTTAGGGTTAGGATCGACCACTCACGACTAGCTAGCGCGACTGCGTGTTCGGGTCCGCGCTGCTTTAGTAGTACCGGTCAAGCTAGGGTTTGTCCAAAAGAAAATAAATTGACCACAAAAATTGTTCAAGCAATTTTTTACCGACGTTTTCCAATTTTTATCTGCCCAAATCAAAATGACGGAATGGCTCGTCTTGGAATACCTATTATGGTACGTTTAAGTACAATCTAAGAAACAGTGGGGTATCACTCAAACTTGGGCACCGAACCGTTAATCCGTTAATTAACGACGTTAACATTTTCGTTAACGATTTAACTTTTAAGTTAACTTTGGAAAGCATTATCGGACTTAACTTCCGTTAACTTCAATTTAATTGAAGTCCACGGATTTTATAGTTTTGACACTTTTGAAAGGTGGTTTTAGAACAAAAACTGAATTTTTTTTTTCTTTAATAAAAATTAACGTTAACGGTTTATCGATAACTTCTGCTACATTAGGAAATAACTGATTAACAGTTATCGAAGTTAACTTTTTCGTTAACGGTGCCCACTTTTATTTAGTATCACATAAAAATACACAATTCAACAAACTGAGAGAGAGAGGGAGAGAATGACCGTATTTGCTTACAACTGTTGAACAAGTAAAGGAATGCTCGTGTTCACAGGAGGACATCAGGACAAGACGTGGCTTCACCACAGAGTAATATTCAAGATAAAATAAGCGAAACTACGAAGCAGTAAAATGCGGAGTTGTTGATAAGAGTGTCAAATAAATACAAGAGAAGGCTTGTAGAGCAGCATCCGAAAGTTACGGCGAGCGTTGATGACAGCTAATGCATCGTGCTCTCTCAGGTTGGCTGAAAAAACGATTCTACTCGGCAGACACAGGAAACGGTTATTTATCTGTTGATTTCTAGTTAGTAAACCGATTGGAGATACATGCAATATAACAAGTTAGCGACATCTGTTACTGAAACACAAATCTGCCAAAAGTAAATTCCCAAACCTAGAACGAGGGGAATATGTAGGGGTCACAATAGCCTGGCACCGCCTGGATTCGCGGTTATAGAGAAAAGCCATTCATTTACCCAAGATAACACGCAAGAGAATCCAGCTCAGAACCAAGTGGTTGAGAACAAACAAACCGTATTTGAGAAGCATTAAGTTTTCTAGAATATGCGCTGCTGAAATTGGGATGCGTCATTACCGATGCGACTTTTATACAATCACATACGGTTTGCTAGTTTATATATTCTTTATCTTTCAGTCCAGAGCACTGCGACCATGCTGGAGCACTGCCTTGAAAGGGCTTTTAGTCGAATGAATCGACCCCAGTATTCTATCGTTGTTTTGCCAAACCGCTAAGTTACGGAGACATAAGCCAACGCCTGTTGTCAGCGATGGTGGGGATAAACACACACACATATACATTTGTAACCGAGGCAAAATGTGTAACTGATCTTTCGTTATTTTCTCCCTGTCGGTTTGAAATCATTCCATTGCAAGCATTGCATCAGTATGGCAAATTATAATGAAATAAAGTATTGCTTCAGTATTTTGTATTGTTGCATCATCTTTAGGAGTAAAAATTGGTCAGCATAGTTGTTGAAGGTGAGTCAATCCGAAAAAGTGAGGTGATTTTCTCTTCTAGAAATATTTCCTTGACTTTGACCCGATTATAACTGAGGTTGCCAATAAAAAAAAAACTGGATAATTTTGATATGTATGAATGTTTTCTCCAGAAAACAGAGTAGAAAAATTAACCTTATCTTGACTTACTCATTTTACCCCAGCCAAATTTGTCTTTTAATCTGCTCAAAGAGAACGGCAATAATTTTCTGAAATAGTGATCAGATTAAATTGTTTTTATAACAAGGAGAGGTTGCTAAAGGAAGATAAAAGGTTTTGAGGTCACCATTTTAGGTTTGTTGACACCACCACCACCTTAACGTTGTCCGTCGGTTATTGGGTCGACAAAAAGTTGCTCTCACGTCGGGTTGACTCCGTGGTTGCTGGTTGAAGATGATGTCGGCGACGGTAGTTGTTGATAGCAGTGTGTGGTACACAGACGTCACCTACTGTGTTGGATAGCTGTCGGGTAATAACAGCAGCTCGGCTTTGTTCAATAAAGCTTTATCCACAGCAGTGTGCGTTACAGATGAATTGCCTTGCAAAGAGATGTACAGTGTTTAATAGAGATGTCTCTGGTGTGTTAGCAGTGAATGAATGTTCATTTCTTTATTACCCACGAGGGGTCGACAAAGAGGGACATGCATCACATTGGGGACACATAACAATTGCACAAAATATAATTAAATTAAAATTAAATAAAATGTATGATATAATGAAAGATGGAAAAAATGTGAAAATGAAAATGGTGTTACTTGCCCCGCCAAGTAACATCACTTGTTTCCTTTCCTCTATTCTCCATTATGTTTAAGCCAAATCTCTTTTTCAGTTCTTTAAATTCAATAAACTGTGGCAGCTTTTCCTTGTCAAAAATCAACCTTCCACACTTCGCAATCCACATTGTGTCCTCTCTACTTTCATCTTTTGCTGTTCCATTAATAATAGCACCACACCTTCCACACCTACATCAACATGAACCGTGTTCTCCCGTTCAATTGCCTTTTCAAACAGGTTTTCATCTATGGG
>NC_068981.1:194100475-194103885 GCF_001194135.2 Octopus bimaculoides
GGGGGGGGGGGGGTTGCGCGGCATTGTATGAATGTGATCTTTTCTTTTGCTTTTGTGATGGAGGGGAATGGGAAGGCCTAGTGTTTGCAGGGCGAGGGTGGGAAAAGAGGGTATGGGTGGGTCTTGGGTAGTTGTTGGGTGAAGTTTTGTGTGTATCTTCTCTTTCTTTTCCCTTCCCATTCTTCCTCTTTTTCTGGAAACATTTCTTCCCCCCTCTTGTCCTTCCCGAGGCTTCTCTTGTGTCTTGCATTTCTTCCACTCTTTTATTTGGTGGAGGGCATTTAGCTCTGACGTGGCCCTTCTGACCACATTTAAAACAGCGCAGTGTTCTGCCCTTCACCCTTACATGCATTATGATTTCGTTTATAGTCACCGTTTCTTCTTTTGCCTCATTTGAACCTTGAACTATCATGTTTAAAACTTGGCCTTTTCAATTCACGCTTTTCGTCTTAGTGGCCTGGAGCACCACTATTTTGCCCTCGGTCTCAGCCAAGACAGCAGCCGCTATCCAGGCCGGACTTCAATTTCTCCAAATGTCGACCCTCTGGCAAGATATGTTATTTCTTGCCAGATTGGCCTCAGCATTTTCTCTACTTGCTCTGTTGTCATGTGGTCAATTTTTCCTTTCTTAATCGAGGAGGTCTTGAACATTATCGTTCTGTCTTTCATTATGTTTCTCGTTTCATGCGGAGGGGGTCACTTGCACGTTGTAACCGTCTCGACTTAATAGTTTATTGAATTTATCCATTTCGTTCACACATTGTCGTCCGATTATCGATCTACGTCTGCGAACTTCCACTTTCCCAATTCCTTGACCATAACCTCAATAGTTCTTCTGATGTTTACAACTCTGATCCGCTAAGGTCTGAGTAAAATAAATTCCTTTTGCTAGCCATCACTAACCCTCAATGAGAGAAAGCACAACAAACTGCTGCAAAGCAGCACACAACAATCAAAACTTCAAAGCAACTTAACAGGCAAACTGAACAGTTAATTCGAAGAGGACAACACTAGAAACTCGTTCTTTGTGTAGAAACTAGTGACCACTTTCCGTCTTTATGTAAAGGGCAGTGAATGAATGTGTGAAGACATTAGTTGTGCTTTGAATATACAGAGACTTAAAAGTAGTCTTTCTAGTTAGCACGAGATAACGAGATGGAGTTTGGTCCGTTCTGCTGGCGCACGTGGAAGATTGATATCGTGTGTAAGACCAGCGTTAACGCGATAGAACAGAACCGCAGGTCTGGAGTCCTTTAGAAGCGAGACAAGGAACTCGGTTGACTATGGCTGCGACTACATTATATAAATGACAATCGGACGTGTCAGAGAACGCTTGCTCGAGGGAGCCGGTCTATTCACCAACACAGACTGAATAGAGCTGTAAACCAACAGTGTCGTTTGCGCATACTCGGAGATCCAAAAATTCACTTTTAAACAACTGCTAATAGACATGCTACACTTAATGCGTGTAAGGGAAGGCCATTTGATAAGCTGATAAAGTTTTTGTAAGGTAAAGAATATATTTTGTCTCAAAGTCAAAAATGTAGTAAAAACCTCAACACCCGCCCATATATTTATGTTCACATACGACGGGCTTTCGGTTGCCGTCTACCAAATCATCTCGCGTTTTGGTCAGCACTGGGCTACCAAAAGAAATACTTGCCTAAAGTACCATGAAATGGGACTGAACCTGGAGCCATTTGGTTGGTAAGCAAACTTACCACGCACCCCGCATTTAGATATTTCCTTAAGCCTACGGTAGTAAAGTAGAATTAACAGTTTTGTACACAGACAACACAAAAACCGAGGGTCCATTCCGAATTTACAAATCAAAGTAAAAACAATAAAAAAAAATAAAAAATAAAAAAAAAAACCACGGTCCGCGCAGTTTCTGTTACATAAAAGATTGAGAAAGGAAGGATATTTGTGGGGCAGATATTCACCTGGGAACATTAGTGACATAAGTGAAATGAGATCAAGCAGGAACCGAACGCTTTCCTGTATCTCAACAGTTATTAACTTAGTGACAGAACTAATTAGCAATTAAGACTATTGAAATACACACATCGCTATCTGAAGTATTTGAGGACAAGAAATGCAGGTGATGGAAAACAATGGGATAGAAAATAAGATTTTAAAGATTCATCTATATTAATTCTTGTTCATACAATTGGGAATGTAGTGTTTAATATTGTGGAATGTTTCGGTAAAGGAAAACAAATGAAGCGAATGGTTTTGGTATCACCGAGAAATCGTTGCTAAGAGGTTTTTTTTTTTTTTTTTTTTTTTTTTTTTTTTTTGCCAGATTAGGAACATGATCTGGTTTTAAACTTAGTATAAAAAGAAAATCGATTCCAGTACTTGTCTGGTACTTTATTTTAGATCAACGCCAGAAGGATGGAAAGTGAAGATGTACCAAGATGATCAAACATTTGTAGATTAAAAGAAATGAAATGTTAAAATTCCTTTCCTGTAAATATCTTCAGTTGAATTCTTTTCCAATCAATGAGGTTAGGTGGTGATGTGCATGGAGAGAAGAACCCAAAATATCATACAAACTTTAAAAATAAAAGAATTCTGCAAAGTCCGAATTTGAAATTCATAGAAAATAATCAAACGTCTTTTGGTTCAGAACCAAATTTCTTTGGTTCATCCTTACAAATATCGTCGGCATCATGAACTGACAACGGCGAGATAAATCGAAATGACAATTTCCTGAGACGTTTTAGGCTGACATAATTAATGATCTTCGCACGAGATTTCTGTGTAAATAGCTTCAACTCAAATTCTTCGATTGAAATTAAACAAGAAATTTTATGAATAAAAGAAGACCTGTTTGATTTTGGGTATTTCCGGCCATGGCGACGAACTATTCTGCTGGGACGATAACGCTTTGGTTTTACTACTCCTTTCGGTTTGGTTCGTCTTTTAGCAACATTGCTCAAAGATTTTCCAGTAGAATCTGTTGGTTGTAGCTTCCGGCTGACCATTTCTCTAAACTGACCGCAAACCTTGACAGTGTAGCCTTGATAATTTGTCTTTTTATCAATCATTTAAATAATAAATCGTTGACATTTGAAGTTAGTGTTGGTAGGGAAAGTCCATTAGATGCGGCAGGAGTAAATAAAATTTATGCAACTAAAATGTACCTGATAAAAGAAAGGTTACGGTTTCGAATAAAGCAAAAGTTCTTCGACCGTTTACAAAATAGCTTGAAGGTGGTGCTGAAACAGGGAAGCAGCGGACCAAGTACAATTCAGATTATATAAAATTATATTATATTATATAAAATTTATATATGTATATATATATTTAACATGTACACTAGCGCAGACCTGTAAAATGATTTATTATACATTAAAATAAATTATTTTTCCATGTTGTTGGCAGTGAAACGATCGTAACTTCAT